>NC_143158.1:20044421-20219401 GCF_041381405.1 Jatropha curcas | reverse complement strand
CAGATTATGTGTCGAGGTGTTTGACGTGCCAGCAAGTGAAAGCAGAGCATCAGTTTCCTTCTGGTTTGTTACACCCTACTTCTATTCCAGAGTGGAAATGGGATAAGGTTACTATGGATTTTGTGATTGGATTGCCTTTAACTCCTAAAAAGAAAGATGCTGTATGGGTAATAGTTGACAGATTAACTAAGTCAGCACACTTTCTTCCTGTTAGGACTGACTTCACCATGGAGCAATATGCAGAGCTGTATATAAATGAGATAGTGAGATTACATGGGGTTCCTTCTTCCATCATTTCAGATAGAGATCCGAGATTTACTTCTAGATTTTGGAAGAAGCTACATGAGGCCCTGGGTACTAAGCTGAATTTCAGCACAGCTTTTCATCCTCAGACAGATGGTCAGTCAGAGCGGGTTATTCAGATTTTGGAGGATATGTTAAGAGCTTGTGCTATTGAGTTTGAGGGCAGTTGGGAGAAGTACATTCGACTTGTAGAATTTGCCTACAATAACAGTTATCAGTCGAGTATTCAGATGGCCCCTTTTGAAGCACTATATGGTAGGAGATGTAGGACTCCACTGTGTTGGTCAGAATTGAGTGAGGGCAAGATGGTAGGTCCAGATTTGATTCGGGATACAGAGGAAAAGGTCAGAATTATCAGAGATAGATTGAAAGCAGCTTCGGATCGTCAGAAATCTTATGCGGATTTGAAGAGGAAGGATATAGAGTATGCAGTGGGAGATAAGGTTTTCCTTAAGGTATCTCCGTGGAAAAAGATATTGCGATTTGGAAGAAAGGGTAAGCTTAGTCCTAGGTTCATTGGTTCATATGAGATCATTGAGCGTGTGGGTCCATTAGCCTATAGACTAGCTTTACCACCAGACCTAGATAGGATACATAATGTTTTCCACGTATCTATGTTGAGGAGGTATCGGTCCGACCCATCACATGTAATATCAGTGGAATCTGTGACTATAGAGCCAGATTTAACTTATGAGGAAGAGCCAGTGAGCATACTTGCTAGGGAAATTAAGGAACTAAGGAATAAGAGAATTCCATTGGTAAAGGTTCTTTGGAGAAACCATAAGACCGAAGAAGCTACCTGGGAAAGTGAAGAGATTATGAGACAACATCCTCAGTTGTTTAATTTAGGTGAATTTTGAGGACGAAATTCTTTAAGGGGGGGAGAACTGTAACGCCCCATTTTTTTCCTGTGGTGTAATAGTAGTTTACCGGTCTGTGAATAGTACCACCGGTCCGGAAGTTGGTATTATTTTTGGTCCGAAAAATTACTATTTATGTTTTATATTTTATTTAACATTTTTGGAGCATGTATGCATGGTTTTTATGGGTAGAAAGTAAGTAAGGAATATTTTTGGAGAATTTAGATACTTAGTGAATAGTGAATTATGGTGTTATATTAAGTAAGGAAATTTGAGCAATTATTTTTTTTATGGAGGAAAATTGAGGAATTATTTTTATGGAATAAATTAGAGACTTTTGTGGAGATAAATAATATTTTGAAGGAATTTAATTGGAGAATATTTGGAGAGAAGACCAAAATACCCTCCAATTTGGAGAAAAGACCAAAATACCCCCTTAGTTGCTTTAATAAAGCAACTATCAATTATTGAGCACCAACTTTTGCCTTCTTCTTCTCCATACACGTTTCCTTCTTCTCCTTCTTCTTCTTCTTCTTCTTCATTTTCTTCAATTCCTACTTAGTAAACACCCATCCAACTTGATTTAAGGCATAAATCTTAGAGAGTGAAGCTAGAGAAGTAATCTTTGGTGACTAATTTCAAGGAATTTGGTGATTTTCCTACTTGGGTCAAGTAAGTGATTTTATGATAAGTGAATTATTTTTGGATTTAGAGTTGTCTTTTAGCATATACATGCTTAATCATGCTCCAATTACTTCTTTTCTTTGTTTTCTTTGTTTGATTTTGAGTTTCTTCCATGTAGAGGGTGGAGAGCCTTCTAATAAGGATAAAGGCAAGACCAAAGCTTGAGAAGCTTTGATTAAAGCTTGTTAAAACTTGTTTTGAAGGTTAGTGTTCATAAACACACTTACCTTACTCAAATTTTGATTTTGTGCCTTTATGCTATTATGTGTATATTTTGAGATTTTGTATGAAATGATTGGTTTGTTGAATTTTGGTTGCCATTACATGCTCTTGGATGATGTTTGATGAGTATTTATGTTGTGGTAGACATTTCTACCTTGTATCTTTGTGGTTCATGTTCCTTTCATGGCTCAAGTAAACTGAATTTGGGAAAAATGAGATTTTGAGTGAAATTTAGGACCATTTTTCGGTCCTTTATAGTTTCCATTTGTGCCTGAGTCCTCATAAAAGTTGTAGGTATATCTCTTAGCTTTCCAACCCATCCTCTTGTGTCCAATTTGGAGATATATAACTCAACTTATGGCTGAAACACCCAAACTGACTCTGTTTGTGTCGGGCCACATGCATCACTGACTTTAGTGCCCATTTTGACCACTATAATGACAAGATTAGGTTCTGAGTTCTTCATAAACGTTGTTGCCCTGTGTCTTGAGAATTCTCTCGTTCTAGATTGGTTTAATTTGAGTGTGGAGTTTAGTGGGAATTCAAGAAACAATGGACTTGGTTCTGCTAAATCAGGTCTGGTCTGTCAGTCTGTGTTCCTAGCTTTGTTTTGTTATCTTTCATATTGATCTGGGCTGTGATCCCTTCATAACATTTGTATGATTTTGTCTTAGCTTTCTAACGACTCTAATTTCATTTAATTTGGAGACCCATAGCTCCAGTTATGTTTTAAAAACACAGCAAAGGTCCATGTTATTTTTATGCTGGAAATTTTCTATGTTAAGTCGTTTTGTTTAAGTATGAGAATTTTTATGAATTACTTAAGTTTAAATTAAGTTTTTATTATGAGAAGACTAAAGAAAATGAATTTTATGAGAAATGTTTTTGGACTCTAATATACTTGGTGTGAATTTGATGCATGATTTGATTTTATTATGTATGATGAGCATGCTCGGCATTTGATGCCATTATGATAAGAAGCTATGATCATATGCTAGGCACGTCGGTGTCTTATGTTAGGGCGGACGCGCTCTATATGTTATGAAAAGGTTGGCGACCTAAGGCCATTATGAATAAGCTATGAAAACTTATCTGCTTCTTTTTCTCCTAAGTGTATGTGAGCCCTTATACAATATTTTTAAGGAAGTGAAATAAATGAGATCACATTATGTTAATAACTCTTAATTTACCACAACTTATTTATGATATCAAATGAATTTCTAAAGCATGATGTGTTGGTGTGCATATGTACTGCATGTTCAAATTTAATCATTTATGTATATAAATGATTGTTTTTAAGTATGTTGTCATCACAACATTGGTTTGTTGTGTTTTATGAGCACCACTGAGTTTTATACTCAGCGCGTTGATTATCACGCGCAGGTTGGAGATTGTGTTTGCTGCTTAAAGACCTGAAGAGTAGCATCAGAGTTGAAGAGATCTTTTAGTAGTTGATTAGTATTTTATGTAACTAAAAATTATGGCATGTATAAGTATTACATTTTTGGAGACTGTATTATTTCATTTATAACTTAAGCATGTTATTGTAAATTATTTTGGTGTATATATATTGGGAGATAAACTTGGACTTATTTAATGGTTAGAACATTAGAAGTTGATATATTTAAATGAATGTATTGAAGTGATGAATATTATAACTATGGAGTTATGAAATTATAGAAGTGCTATTGTGTTGTTATTGGAGTTTGATGGGGTTTGGAGTTTGAATTTGGGAGTGCTTTGTATTCATATGTTTGGCAACTTCTATTTTAGGGGAAACTCTTGCAGTTTTTCTGTAGGATTCTCCCAAATCATTTTCAAAACAGAATACTATTACTTGCTAAACTTGTGAATACTAAGTCACTTCTAATTCATAATATGATTGTTTGATTTATATGTAGGTTAGGACGGTGCCTCCGGCACCGAATGTGGCATCCACCGTCGGGTCTTTCGGGATCGGGAGGCGGGTGTTACACCTTTCTCTCTCTAGTAAGTTTTATAGCTTTTTGTGTTATCCTTCATTTTGCTTTTGGTGGGATCATGGGTTCGGCTAGTGAGGAGGATGTCCAAGTTTTGTTCGACAAGTCCGAGGATGAAGATAATGAAGTTGTTAAATCTGGTACCAGTGGGGCTAAGCCTTGAAAAGAGAATGTTAGGATCACCATTATTTCATCGAACATAGATGAGGGCGAACTCCTGGACATAAGTTCCATGTATGTTGTCGCTCCAAAATACAAATTGGTTTACCCTTCTTAGTACATTAGGGTAAACGAGCCTTTGGATAGTGACTCTATGATGTTATATGAAGAATCTTTCCGATCTGCAGTTCTATTACCTTTATCCGAGCCCTTAAAGTCTTTCTTTAACGATTATGAGATCGCTATCAACCAGCTCCATCCTGATGGGTTGAGATTCTTATGTGGAATAATAGAGTTGGCTCACCGTGATGGGACTGGGTGCAGGAGATGTATAATTTATAATATCGAGTTAATGAAGATCATTGCTTTCTTTAGGCGAAAAATAACCGTAACATATTTGATAATCTCCATGAAGAACCGAAAGCAAAAATATTTCATTATAAGGCACCCTGGCAGGTCTGGGGTGCTGAACTAGTGGTCTAATGGCCCCATGCGACATCTTCCTACCACACCTACCCCTAAAGATAAGCAATGTGTGGCTTTGCTAAAGGCTAGGGGGTTCAGATCAGTGAACCTTAAGCAAATAATAGTTGAGGGGTACCTAGTGTATTCTCTTAATGAACCCATGAGACCGAACCCCTCTCCTTCTAGCACGTTTTGTTCCTATTGTATAGAGATTGTTCCCTTATACTGACACCTTTTAATTTTCTTTTTCTTTATTTTTCATTCAGAGATGGCTCCTAAAAAGGAAACGGCTTCCAAGATGTCAAAAGTTGCTGAGGCAATGAAGAAAAATGCCGAAGCAGAGAGCTTGGATAAAGGAATGCCTTTGGTGATACTTGAACCTCCCGGCGGTTGATGCTATTGCTGCATTAGAGTTTGCTCATGTTAAGCACAGTGCTGCAAGTCCTTCAACTGAGCCTAGTAGAAAGAGGCCCCAGGAAGTAACAGTTCCAGTTCCAGTTCCTCCTCCTCCTCCTTCTAAGGCCGACAAGGCCCTAGATGTCCGAGCGTACTTTTTGCAGAAATATGGGCTGAATTATAACCTTAAAAGCGACCAACCTACTCACAAGATGTCCCAGCACTGCCCCTTTCCTGCAGATGTAAACTAGTATGAGTGCCTGGACACCCTGGATGTGAGGGATCTCACCAACCAGTGTCTTTTCCATGTATCTTTATCGCTTGGTTTCTAAGCCTTGCCTTCTTGCTTCTGCTTTTTTGATAACTAACATGTTATAGCTTTTCTTTTTCAGGCCATAAATGCTAACAATCTCAGTTATGCTTACATAAATAAAATAAAAATGTGCATACATAAATATGGAAGTCAAGAAGGTTTAGTTGGAGGAAGACTTGAAGAGCTTAGATTTTGCTATGAAAGAGTAGGAGGCTCAGCACCAAGCGGAGAGCCAAGCTCAAGCTGAAAAGATCAAGGCCTTAGAGACCAAGAATCAGGAGTTAGAGGATGAACTGCAGGGGCTTCAAGATCGGGAAGGTTCTTGTCACAACCCATCTCCGCAGGCCGGACCAGCACTAGGACCTGGGTGGGCTTAAGGCCCCCGAAGCCCGTAGTAAGCCTATATTAGTTAAACTCATATTCTATTCATAAATATGGCTACAGGCCCAATAATTTATTTCACCAATATATCAAAAAAGAGAAAAAAACAATCCATAATATTAATATCTATGCTCTTATTATCTAATTACAACCCATTTGGAACACAATTGCGGAACTCCATAATTTACAGTCTTTTACATTTACATCGTTATTACAATCATTAACAATCTTCCATAAATATTATTTCAACTCAGTTGAATTCCATAGGACTTTTCTTTCTTCCTATTACCTGAAAAAAATAGTAGGCAGGGGTGCGCGCCAAACTCAATGAGTAGGGCTAGATAACCCTCTCACCCCACACATTCACACATATGCTACAATAAATCATTTTAGTCCTCCGACTAGTTATATGATCATGCAGTTTGTCACACAAATGGCAATACAGCAACAACCACAAATATTATCATCTTCATATAATCACATCACGTGGAAATTAGTCAGTGGCGTCACAGTAACCCCCAATGAGCCATCCTCCCACATGGCCTATCCTCTTATAATGTGTGCACCAGGGAGCCGATCCCCCATACATGGCCGACCGGTCTAATCCTCACTTTGTGAACCCCTACCCCCAAATGTCATAAGCATGTGATGCATATGATAAGAGAAAGAAATGCACGTGAGTGTGTGAGTCGCCACCTTGTTTAATTATTTTAGGGTAAACTAGGGAAAAACCCTATGTGACTCCGATTTTAATTAACCTAGTTGCTAGATTAATTATCCCAATGTTTAAGGCACAGTCTACGAACCCGAGGTGGATCCCGAGACTATGTCATGCTGATGAACTAACCGATGAATGAATGCTTTGCAAGGTGAATGATGGATTAATGAAATGTTTAAGTGATTTCGACTTGCCACCCGGGGTGAAATCCCGAACGTGCCTACGTACTTCCGTTTGAATGGAAGATCAAAGTCAACGTAGTTCGATAGGCCTTCTTTGAAGGGCTTTGAAGGGGTATGCTTAATGCATGAGTGTGTATGCTTTGTGCATGAGTGTGTATATGCTTTGTGCATGAGTGTGTATGCTTTGTGCATGAGTGTGTGTATGCTTTGTGCATTTTGTGTGTATGCTTTGTGCATAAGTGTGTATGCTTTGTGCATGAGTGTGTATGCTTTGTGCATTTTGTTTAGGCATTTTGCCAAAAATGTTGATTTTAATGGCTTTTAGCCAAAATGATTTGATTTAGGCAATTGTTGCCAAAAATGTTGATTTTAGGCGATTTTCGCCAAAATGGTTGATTTTAAGGCCTTTGGCCAAAAGATTGATTAATTTAAGCGATTTGTCGCTAAAATGGTTGATTTTAAGGCCTTTGGCCAAAAGATTGATTAATTTAAGCGATTTGTCGCTAAAATGGTTGATTTTAAGACCTTTGGCCAAAATGTGTTGTTTTAGGCAATTAGTTTGCCAAAATGTGCGATTTAGGCTTTAATGCCACGATTATCAATTAATCGGGCGTTCGAGCTTAATCACAATTTATTGTCGAAACGTGATTGATTAAGGCTTTTAGCCACAATTATTGATTAATTGGACTTAAGCCAGATTTATTCGAAATAAGGCAATTGAACCGTAGTTATTAATTAACTAGGCTCTTTTAACCAATATTATCGGATTTAAGGCTTTAATACCACAATTATTGATTAACCGGGCATTTAAGCTTAATCAAATTAATTAAGACAGTTTATTTGTCTAAATGATGACGTGAATGCATTTATGCAGTTGTAGAATTATTAAGAGTAGAGGAGAAGTATGCATGAAGTGCTAAAATTAAATAGGCAGAGTTTCATTTACGTACCTGATTTAATCGTCGACCACTTCTTAACTCCAGATTAAGCTCCTCGTTTAGGTATATTAATTAATTTTAATTTTATTTAATTTTAGAGGTCAAATATCATAATAAAATGCAATGAAAATTAAATTAAAATGCAAAAAGCGGTAAAGAAGGACGCAAAGAGCGTGAGAGGGAGAGGGTTTCGTCCGTCAACACAGACAGAGGTACCAGAAAATGGCTGAAAATGGTCTATTTATAGGCCATTTTCGGGTCCAGGGCGGCAGGTGCCGCCTGCCTTGGCGGCAGCTGCCGCCCAAGAGGCTGGGCGGCACCTGCCGGCTGGCTCGGCGGCACCTGCCGCCCAGCCTCTTGGGCGGCAGCTGCCGCCAAGCCAGGCGGCACCTGCCGCCCTGGACCTGAAAATGGCCTATACCGGGAGGGTGGCAGCTGCCACCCTGTCGGTGGGGCGGCAGGCCCCGCCCACGCTGGGCGGGGGGTGCCGCCTGGGAGCGCGGTAACTGTCGCCCAGTCGGTGGGGCGGCAGCTGCCGCCGGGGTCCGGCGGCAAGTGCCGCCTGGGCCCGGCGGGCGATGCCGCCGGAGGCCGGCGGCCGGCCGCCGTACACGGCGGCGGCCTTTCGGGCCTTTCACTCCGAAGGAGCTTTCGGCAGTTTCGGACCTCCGAAAAACATTCCGGGACCTGTTCCGCGATCCTCGCGATATTCCGGACGTTTTAAGTACCATATTGGCATACTTCCAGTAAATGTCCAAAATGGCCTTCGGTCCGGTCGGGCTGTTTGGAGTCCGGCATTGACAATGTAGAAAAGTCAAAGTTACTGTAGATTGGTCAAAATTTGAGTATTCACAGTTGCCCCCCACTGGCTATCATAAAAATGATTTATGAGAGCCAGTGGCCGTCTGAAGGAGCAAATTTTGAAGGCGAAACTCGGACCTTGGGCCAAATTGGGATTATGGGGCCTTGGGCTGAGTTGTGAATTTTCGGACCCTAGGCCGAGTTTTGAATTTCGGGCCTTAGGCCGAATTGTGAATTTTCAGGCCTCTGCGGCCGAATGTGATTTTTCGGGCCTCTGTGGCCTGAATGTGATTTTTCGGGCCTCTGTGGCCTGAATTGTGATTTTTCGGGCCTCTGTGGCCTGAATTGTGATTTTTCGGGCCTCTGTGGCCTGAATGTGATTTTTCGGGCCTCTGTGGCCTGAATGTGATTTTCGGGCCTCTGGGGCCTGAATGTGATTTTTCGGGCCTCTGTGGCCTGAATTGTGATTTTTCGGGCCTCTGGGGCCTGATTGTGATTTTTCGGGCCTCTGGGGCCTGATTGTGATTTTTCGGGCCTCTGTGGCCTGATTGTGATTTTTCGGGCCACTTTGGCCTGAATGTGATTCTTCGGGCCACTTTGGCCCGAATGTGATTCTTCGGGCCACTTTGGCCCGAATGTGATTCTTCGGGCCTCTGGGACCTGAATTGTGATTTTTCGGGCCTCTGGGGCCTGAATGTGATTTTTCGGGCCTCTGCGGCCTGAATGTGATTTTTCGGGCCTCTGCGGCCTGAATGTGATTTTTCGGGCCTCTGGGGCCTGAATGTGATTTTTCGAGCCTCTGGGGCGTGATTGTGATTTTTCGGGCCTCTGGGGCCTGATTGTGATTTTTCGGGCCACTTTGGCCTGAATGTGATTCTTTGGGCCACTTTGGCCTGAATGTGATTCTTCGGGCCTCTGTGGCCTGAATGTGAATTTTCGGGCCTGTGTGGCCGAAAATGTGATTTTTGGGCCTCTGTGGCCTGATTGTGATTGTTGGGCCTCTGCGGCCGAATGTGATTTTTATTTTATTATTAATATATATATATATATATATATATATATATATATATATATATATATATATATATTTTTTTTTTTTATGAAATGATCAAATGCATGGAATTATATTTGCAACTTAAAGATGTTTTAGCCTCTTTGAGGAGTTAAAAAGAAATTTTGCCTCTTAGAGGACTTGAAAAGATGTTTTGCCTCTTAGAGGGCTCGAAAAGAGATTTGTTTTATTTTTGTGTTTTTTTTTTTTTCTTTGAGAACCAAGGGTCCACCTAAAGTCGAAATGATCAAATGGCTTGGTTTTGGATAAAGAATGGTTGGCTATTGGTTAGGGTTTCACCCTAGGTTTTATGTAAAAAGAGGTCGACGATAGTTGGGTTTCACCCTGGGTTGTGTATGTTAACACTTGCCCCTGAATCCGACCTGGAGGATTTCGCCCCCTGTTTGATGCCTTTATTAGCTGAAATAGAATTTCTTCTTAATGAAAGACTAGAAATTCCGTGATTACTTCTGTGATGGGAGAATGGTGAAGGTTCTTATCACTTCTTGCCCCCAGAATGGTGCTGACCATGGAATACTTCAAAACATGGTGTTGTACTTGTCCAATCGATTGAGGAATCAAAGAGAACAAAGTCACTTATATGACTCGAGGAAACAGACAATGTTGATGACATCGCTCGTCTGAAAGGATCGAAGAAACGATGGTCCGAGTGGAGACGAGGTATTAAAGAATTACCTCTCAACGATTATGTTTGACATTTTTTTTTTTTTTTTTTTTTTTTTTTCGAGGAATGACTCAAAGAGTGACGCTTTCAAAATGAACTTTTTGAGAATGACTCAATTTTTTGTTACTCCTTGTGGAATGACCACTGGTGATGGAGACTTGATTTTAGAGACTCGATTTAGAGACTCAAATTTTTCTTGTAGTGAATTTTGACTCAAAGGAACTTAGTGTTCATCCTACAAAAATGGACTCTCTAAAAGAATTCATGAAAGCACTTTTTGTTTTTTTTTTTTTCTTGCCTGAAGCCGCCCTTTCGGGTTTTCAACTCCAGCTTTTATTATTTTTTTTCTTTGCTTTTTTATATATATATATATATATATATATATATATATATATATATATATATTTTATATATATATTTTTATATTGGCAAAGAGAAAATGCTTTTTATGATGCAAACTTATGTTTGTGACCGCGCCTTTGTGGCTGCCTACGTATCTCCAAGAACTCTTCGGGGGATGGGGAGAATCAGGTCTTTCGTAGTTCCTTCTGGGATGCGAACTTCGTGCTCGGCTGGTGCGGAATTCATCTCCAACTTGATGTTAGTGCGAAATTCCTTTCCGTCTTGGTGCGGAATTTATTTCCGACTTGGTGCGGAATGACTTGCTGTTGGGGCAAAATTCAATTCCGACTTAATGCTGATTGTGGAATTCATTTCCGATTTGATTTCTTCAGGATTCCTTCCCGGCTTGATGTCTTTGTGGGAGTCCTTCCCGGCTGGATGTTGATGCAGAATTCATTTCTGTTTTGATTTCTTCGCAGGATTCCTTCCCGGCTTGATGTCTTTGCGGGATTCCTTCCCGGCTTGATGTCTTTGCAAGATTCCCTTCCCGACTTGATGTTGATGCAGAATTCATTTCTGGCTTGATTTCGTCGCGGGATTCCTTCCCGGCTTGATGTTGATGCAGAATTCATTTCTGGCTTGATTTCATCGCGGGATTCCTTCCCGGCTTGATGTTGATGCAGAATTCATTTCTGACTTGGTTTCTTCGCGGGATTCCTTCCCGGCTTGATGTCTTTGCGGGATTCCTTCCTGGCTTGATGTCTTTACGGGATTCATTCCCGACTGAATGTCTTTACGGGATTCATTTCCCGATTGGATGATGTTGAATCAACTTATTGACTCGAGCTCGTATGATAGTGATGACCCTAGGCGAATTTGAATTTGTTGTTGTTGTGGTTTTACCACTGGTTGACTGAAATATGACTTGTATTCATCACAAAGAGTTTTGAATACCCACATTGTGGTGGTAACCTGAGTGGCTTGAGTGTTGAAGAAGCTTTTATGCTTTGAGTTTATGGCTTCGCCATGTTTGAATTCTTGAGGTTAATTCGATTCATTTTCTTGAACTTCATCTTCTTCTGAATTTGAAACTTGTTTCCTCAATGGTTCTCCTCTCCATAAGGAATTTTGAGGAGACTCTTCCTTTTCCTTGTTTTGAGAAATGATCCTTGTTTATAAGGACATTTGTATTTGTGCCATTTTTGGTGCTTGATTTTCAAGGTGTTTGTTGTCATCCAATTTGTGGAAATGACTGCTTCTTTTCACTTGCTTTTTTTTTTTAAAATGTGAGCAGCCGCTTGGTCTTTGTCCTTATGGCTGAAATGATTTGTCATCTACCCTTGATGGGCTTGAATTTAACGGAGAGCTTGTAATTGACCCGTTTTTTGACAACTTGATTTCCTGTAGCTTTGTCCTTGATTTCTTTCTTTTGTACAGAGGTTCCTTTTGACCCCTTTTTTTTCTTTTGCTTGTTTAGAAGCAGCCTCTCCATAAAGAATTTTGAGGCAACTTGATTCTGAGATGACTTGAGTAGCGTATGGATAGCATTGCGACTTCGTGCAGACCCAACCCAATTCCAAGCATAACTTCTTTATTCCGTTGCTTTTAAACTCAAAATTCAGACACCTCTCTGTCGGAGCATCTTCCATTCCTGGGTTTTTGGAGAAACCATTCTGGCCCTAACCTCTTCAATCGGCTTTGTCTCGGTACTGTTTGAAGTCTTGCGTACCCTTTGCCGGATCCTTTCCATGATTACCCTTCAAAACTTCCCTTTTGATGGTGCTTCTTAAGATGCCCCCAGCTTTGATTGATGCAAAGCAAATGAAAGGATGAATGCATTTTTCTTTGCCAATTTTTATTATCTTTTTTTTTATCATCATTTTTTTTTCATTATTTTTTTGATTTTTTTTTTTTTTTGTGCTTTCACAGGAAAAGATAGAGAGAGAGTATAAACATGATTGGAACGTAAACTGATCCCTTTTTATTGATAAGACAAAATTTGTGTACAAAAGACACTTAGATTTACAAATTTGAATTGAATGAAAACTTGAATGGAAATGAAAATGAAAAGAAAAAAGAAACTAGGCCCTAAAAGATAGACTCTAGGTGGACTATGATGGACTAGGATCGGATTGACTGTAGTGACTTTGTTCTTCTCGATGCTTCAATCGATCAGACATGTTGTTGTTAGTCTTGAACAATTCTTTTGTTCTTTTGGAGGTTTGATCTCAACCTTCTCAGACACAAACTTCATTCATTTCTAAGAAAAGTTCGAAAGGATCGAACGATTCTTGTTCAGCAATTTTTTTTTTTTTTTGCATTAATCCCATGGTTAGGCAAGGGATTGGTTGTTATTCAGCTTGCTCTTGGGGATGATAGACCCATTGTCAACCAGGTCTTGTAGACGGTTTTTCAAAGTCCAGCATGATTCGGTCTTATGCCCATGTCCTTGATGGTACTCACAGTATTCATTGGCTTTGAAATTTCGGGGCAGGGGGTTTGGTAATGGCCTTGCTTCTAAGGGCTTCAGTAAATTTGCTTTCATTGCTTCTCGGAATACCAAAAGGATTGGCATGCCGAGATCAGTATATTGCCTCCTTGGGTGATTGTTTCCCAAATTCCCAACACGTAAAGGATTCGTGGGGATTATACTGGCTATTTCATTTGTCTCACTAGACCCAGCATGATTCTGCTTCTTGTATGAGTCTTCTTTGAGCCGACCCAACTGGATTAAGTCTTCCACCTTAGTTGCAGTCGCAATGAGCGATTGGAACGTAGGCAAGTACTGTGTTTGAAGCTGTGACTAGTAGACAGGCAGTAAATTCTTGATTATTATGTCAACTTGTTCCCGTTCAGAGGGTCGGTTGATCATTTGAGCAGCTTTGGCTCTCCACCTCGAAAGGAATGAGGAGAAGGGCTCATTGTTCTTTTGTTTAGTGGTTTCCAGCTCCCTCCGGGTAACATCCACTTCGATATTATAATGATACTGCGTGTTGAAAGCATTGCATATGTCCTCCCAATTCTTCATTTTGGAATGATCCAAGCTTACAAACCATCTTAATGCAGCACCAGTCAAAGATTGCTGAAACAACTGAGCAAGGAGCTCGCTGTTCAGGCCAAAGGGGTTGAGGGCACCCACATACATTTTCAGGTGCGTTTTGGGACAAGTGGTTCCGTCAAACTTATCCATGTTGGGCATCTTGAATTTTGTAGGTAATCTTGCTTTGGGGAACAAGGACAAGGAGTCCATGTCCACCACTTCTTTGTGTGTTTTAAGGGCAGTAACAGATCTTTCTAACAATTCCAGTTTTTCTCTCATTTTCTGAGCTTCCAACTCAGAAGCAGTTTTGGAGGGCATTTCTTCCAAGTTAGGGATAGGGTTTGAGGATGCAGATGTAGCACCAGGTCCTTGATTGGAGGCAGCATTACCATTTCCCCCAACTGGAGCCCCATTTCCATTACTATCGCCTAGTTCAGCTAATAGGGCAATTCTTTGGGCATCCAATGCCTCATTCATTCTAGCCTCCATTCTGGCTTCCAGTTGTTCAATGAGGTTTTGGATGTCGGTGAGTGATGCCATTGGTGCGGTTGGTGAAATTGGTCTTGTGGGTGAGAGCTCAGTTGGCGTTTCGGGTGCAGGTGGTCTTTGGAGGGGTACCTGTGAAAGGACATAGTCAAAATGATTAGACTATCCTATATAAGGTGTTTTCATAGGGGATGTGAGATAGTGTGAGGTAGGGTAGTGTAAGGGTAAGGTATTTGGACTTGACCCTTGTGATGTGGGTTGGTATGACCAAACAATGTAGGGTAGTGTTGGTAGGCTAGGACACCTAGGATAAGACCCAATGGGATGTGATATGTAAGGTAGAGTGCTTAGGGTTGGACGCCTCGACTTTTCGAAAGGCCCTAAGTTCTCAAAAAAATTTCTTTTGAGCCTTAGGGGCCAAAATGTGAATTTTTGGACTAAAATGTGATTTTTCAGGTCTCAGGGACCAAAAATGTGATTTTTCAGGTCTCAGGGACCAAAAATGTGATTTTTCAGGTCTCAGGGACCAAAAATGTGAATTTTCAGGTCTCAGGGACCAAAATGTGAATTTTCAGGTCTCAGGGACCAAAATGTGAATTTTCAGGTCTCAGGGACCAAAATGTGAATTTTCAGCTTTGAAATGGAATGTGTTTTTTTTTTGTAAGAGTCTTTTTTTTTTTTTTAATCATTTTCTAGACCCCTTTTTTTTTGTGAAGTATGGGATGAATGCGTGAATGCGCACAATATGAAAACATAATTCATTTTAATGGAATGATTCAGCATCATTGGGTGCATATAGCCTTAAAGGATAGGTTCTATAGGCTATGACACAAATAGAGAATCGGCTCATTAAGGGACCCTTGAACCTTGAGTATGGATATACCTAATCACATGTGAAACAAGGAGTTTCGCGTGGGTCCAACGGTACGCATACCCATGTGCCACCCCCAAAAGGATTAGGGATGGTTTGCGGTAACAGGGAGGACGCTTTGGCTGTCCGTCGACATAATCAAAGAGACCTGCCGATCAGCGCTACTTGCTATCCAGACTCAGAAGTTTGAACAGAAAGAGAAGAAATTCATTTGAAGTTCATTTCTTTTATGCAATGGAGAAAAGGATTCTCAATCGTGGAAATAAATCAACAGGTTTTAACATTTTAATCATATTTTACGATTAAGTCCAAATTTCCTTATCAAGTATTCTTAAAGAAAGAACACTTGATTCGTGCTAGGATATCCTGCAAAACAAGGCACAACAAAATAATACCCTAAAGAAGGGCCGGTTAGTTTACACAGCAATTGTAGTCCACTTTTATGCAAAAAGATTACATAATTAATTTTCCCCAGCAGAGTCGCCAAACTGTGAACCCTTACCCCCAAATGTCATAAGCATGTGATGCATATGATAAGAGAAAGAAATGCACGTGAGTGTGTGAGTCGCCACCTTGTTTAATTATTTTAGGGTAAACTAGGAAAAAACCCTATGTGACTCCGATTTTAATTAACCTAGTTGCTAGATTAATTATCCCAATGTTTAAGGCACAGTCTACGAACCCGAGGTGGATCCCGAGACTATGTCATGCTGATGAACTAACCGATGAATGAATGCTTTGCAAGGTGAATGATGGATTAATGAAATGTTTAAGTGATTTCGACTTGCCACCCGGGGTGAAATCCCGAACGTGCCTACGTACTTCCGTTTGAATGGAAGATCAAAGTCAACGTAGTTCGATAGGCCTTCTTTGAAGGGCTTTGAAGGGGTATGCTTAATGCATGAGTGTGTATGCTTTGTGCATGAGTGTGTATATGCTTTGTGCATGAGTGTGTATGCTTTGTGCATGAGTGTGTGTATGCTTTGTGCATTTTGTGTGTATGCTTTGTGCATAAGTGTGTATGCTTTGTGCATGAGTGTGTATGCTTTGTGCATTTTGTTTAGGCATTTTGCCAAAAATGTTGATTTTAATGGCTTTTGGCCAAAATGATTTGATTTAGGCAATTGTTGCCAAAAATGTTGATTTTAGGCGATTTTCGCCAAAATGGTTGATTTTAAGGCCTTTGGCCAAAAGATTGATTAATTTAAGCGATTTGTCGCTAAAATGGTTGATTTTAAGACCTTTGGCCAAAATGTGTTGTTTTAGGCAATTAGTTTGCCAAAATGTGCGATTTAGGCTTTAATGCCACGATTATCAATTAATCGGGCGTTCGAGCTTAATCACAATTTATTGTCGAAACGTGATTGATTAAGGCTTTTAGCCACAATTATTGATTAATTGGACTTAAGCCAGATTTATTCGAAATAAGGCAATTGAACCGTAGTTATTAATTAACTAGGCTCTTTTAACCAATATTATCAGATTTAAGGCTTTAATACCACGATTATTGATTAACCGGGCATTTAAGCTTAATCAAATTAATTAAGACAGTTTATTTGTCTAAATGATGACGTGAATGCATTTATGCAGTTGTAGAATTATTAAGAGTAGAGGAGAAGTATGCATGAAGTGCTAAAATTAAATAGGCAGAGTTTCATTTATGTACCTGATTTAATCGTCGACCACTTCTTAACTCCAGATTAAGCTCCTCGTTTAGGTATATTAATTAATTTTAATTTTATTTAATTTTAGTGGTCAAATATCATAATAAAATGCAATGAAAATTAAATTAAAATGCAAAAAGCGGTAAAGAAGGACGCAAAGAGCGTGAGAGGGAGAGGGTTTCGTCCGTCAACACAGACAGAGGTACCAGAAAATGGCTGAAAATGGTCTATTTATAGGCCATTTTCGGGTCCAGGGCGGCAGGTGCCGCCTGGCTTGGCCGCCCAAGAGGCTGGGCGGCAGGTGCCGCCCGGGAGGGCGGCAGCTGCCGCCCTGTCGGTGGGGCGGCAGGCCCCGCCCACGCTGGGCGGGGGGTGCCGCCTGGGAGCGCGGCAGCTGCCGCCCAGTCGGTGGGGCGGCAGGTGCCGCCCAGGCGGTGGGGCGGCATGTGCCGCCCGTGCTGGGCGACAGGTGCCGCCTAGGCGGGGCGGCAGCTGCCGCCGGGGTCCGGCGGCAGGTGCCGCCTGGGCCCGGCGGGCGATGCCGCCGGAGGCCGGCGGCCGGCCACCGTACACGGCGGCGGCCTTTCGGGCCTTTCACTCCAAAGGAGCTTTCGGGAGTTTCGGACCTCCGAAAAACATTCCGTGACCTGTTCCGTGATCCTCGCGATATTCCGGACGTTTTAAGTACCATATTGGCATACTTCCAGTAAATGTCCAAAATGGCCTTCGGTCCGGCCGGACTGTTTGCAGTCCGGCATTGACACTGTAGAAAAGTCAAATTTACTGTAGCAAGGTCAAAATTTGAGTATTCACAGTTGCCCCCCACTGGCTATCATAAAAATGATTTATGAGAGCCAGTGGCCGTCTGAAGGAGCAAATTTTGAAGGCGAAACTCGGACCTTGGGCCAAATTGGGATTATGGGGCCTTGGGCTGAGTTGTGAATTTTCGGACCCTAGGCCGAGTTTTGAATTTCGGGCCTTAGGCCGAATTGTGAATTTTCAGGCCTCTGCGGCCGAATGTGATTTTTCGGGCCTCTGTGGCCTGAATGTGATTTTTCGGGCCTCTGTGGCCTGAATTGTGATTTTTCGGGCCTCTGTGGCCTGAATGTGATTTTTCGGGCCTCTGTGGCCGGAATGTGATTTTCGGGCCTCTGGGGCCTGAATGTGATTTTTCGGGCCTCTGGGGCCTGAATGTGATTTTTCGGGCCTCTGTGGCCTGAATTGTGATTTTTCGGGCCTCTGGGGCCTGATTGTGATTTTTCGGGCCTCTGGGGCCTGATTGTGAGTATTCACACACTTGACCAGCCCTCTCATTGTTTTTTCAGTCTCTCTTTTCTTTTCCATACCAACAGGAGGCAACCTGGTCGTCTCCGTCAAATCTAGATCATCAGGCGCACACAACAGGAGGCCACCCTGCGGGCTACCATCAAATCCAGATTATCAGGTGCGCCCAATAAGAGACGACCCTGTGGTTTTCCATATCATCCAGATCATATCATCAGGTGCACACGGGGCGCCGATCTCCCATACGGCCGACGGTCTCGCAAACCGCCCTCACAAACCCATGGTGACCCACTTCATCCCAATTCCACACAAACAAAGCACATTAATATCACAACACAAGTAATCAAGCAAATTTTTAATCGCAATAATAATGCAGCACAATATAGCATTTTAACAAATGCATGATAACATTTAGCCGTGAATGCATGAATGCAAAGATGCAGGCAGATGATGCGAATTATCTAACACTACTCACCATTCTTTATTGTCCTTTAAAGGACTATCTCTACTACTGCATCCTTCCAGCTTTTATCTCACCATCCTAGAATTTTTATAAGCATCTAGAAAGAAAATTCTGTGTAAGAATCCTAACTTCATAAATGTATTTTTGCATTCATTTATTACTTTTTGAGGCTCTATAGCTATTTATCTCAACTCATCGAACTTAATTATATATATATATATATATATATATATATATATATATATATATATATATATATATATATATTTATATATATATTATTTTATTTATAACTTGTAATAAAGCTTCTAATTATTTAGTAAGTCATATTTTTATAATAATAATAATAATGATCACAAATAATAATAATAATAATAATTATAATAATACTAAAAGTTTTAGTTGTTACCACCTATTATGGATATAACTAATTTAATTCTTTATTAAGTGTTTCGCCGAAAATTCGGCAGCATTTCCCCTATAAACTGTACTACCCAATTTTACATATTCCACATGTCAACACATAGCCCATCCATCGGGCAATTCATATTAATTGATCTCGTCTGCCATATCCATCATTCATTTGTTCATTCAATTCACATAGTGCATACATCGGACACATTCTCAATTAAGCTAAATTCCCATGATATAGTTAATTGTTCTATAACTAATTACTTGTTTATACCATAAATTATAATTCTTCCAAACAATATTTATTAAAGTTCCTAAAATTAATTTTTATAATTATTAGTTAGGAATTCTTATTTCAATATCTACCTCATATTTATAATTAATGTTCATGAAGTATATTTTACAATATTCAATTTAATTCACTTAAATACTCAATTAAATTCATTAATTAATTAATTTGGAATTTATGCAAAATTTGCTAATTGAGTTTTAGAGTGTACCGATTGAAAATCGGACTACGATTCCGAAATCCATGCGAAGAGGAGGCCATTATGCCTCTTGGAGCCTCGCCGGAGCCCGCCGGTCGCCGTCGCCACCTTGCACGGTGGCTGGAAAAGTCTAGACCACCCAGAAATTTGCAAGAATTCCATGCACCCGACTCGAAATTTCATGAGGAGTTCATTTCTAGTGTTAGTTTAGTAAGACTGGTCCTCTAGTCTGCCGAAACATACTTGACAGCCACCCCTCACCGCCATTCACGTTGGCTCCTCAAAACGTGACTGAAATCTTGATTTTCTTAGGGAGAACTACTTGCAGCGGCATGCAGAATCGATTTGAGCTCCCCTTGGTGGTTGGAGTTGCCGGATTTGAGGCAAATCGACGACAACTCGACTGCCACAGTGACCGAGGCCTTCTCGCCTCAATTCCTTTCTAACGGGGCCACCATGGCATGTCCTAAAGTCATTTTCGTGCTTGTTTCATCGAATTGATCCTATTGGTGTGTTTGCTTGCCAGTTTTAATGGCAAAAATCAGAGTATGAACAGGGAAAGGAGAGGGAGTCGCTGCGAAGGAGAAGAAGAAAAGAAAAGAAAAGAAAATGAAAGAAAAGGAAGCGGGTTCTAGAGCCTTCTGGGCCAATCCGGTTCGATTCGAACTGGTTTGGCTCAAATCAGTGACTCGACTTGATTTTTTTTTTTTAGTTTACTGATTTTTCACTTGGTTTTCAAAAAATCAAAACTAATTTATGAGTCCAGTTTAGTAATAATAAATTATTCTTTTCCATTGATTTCATTGGTTAGGTTTTATGATTAAATTTTTAAATGAATAATTTTTGAAAATAATTTTTCGGGTCATTTCAATCTCCCCTCCTTAAGACAATTCGTCCTCGAATTGAAATCTAGTAAGAAAGAATATGAAAGAACATATAGAGAATTTCAAAGTCTTAAGAAATTACTTCCAATACTAAGGAAACAGCTCAGGGGTGAAAAATATAGATCGAGGAGAGGAAGGGGGTGCAGTATTCTAATTGTACATCTAGCACCAACTATCCTATTTAGAATAAAATTTCGTTCAATTATTTAGTACCACCTGGCTAAAGCTTATAAGAAGCTTTATTACTTTAATCTCCAATACTATCATCAGGCAGCTACTGAAATCTTTAGAAAATCTTTCTTTAAATTAAAAGCTTATAATTAACCGAGTTTTACAATATAATGCATAATATATACTTTTCAATTTATTTAATTTCTTCTAAAATTTGAATTTTATTAAGCATTACTTCATGAGAACCACACATCCAATTTACAAAAAAGCAAAACAATTCGAAATTTGATTTATTTATAATAAGAATTAACTCATTTTGTTCACATATACTATTACTAAAACACCTTGTAATCAAAAGTTTGAAATCTATTACTTTAATCCAAGTTTCAAGAAAAATTTCCTTTGTAACTCCCGTTGTCTATAAAGGCTTTTTAATGTTCTCTACTCAACCATCAGTTCATCTCAATGCTTAATCTCTCAAGTTACCCTGAAACTTGTCAAAAATTAACCTTTACAATCCACCTAAGCCAGTTTTTAATCCGTTTCAAAGATATCAGGACACTCTTATCAATTATTTCGTTTGCTTATTCCCTCCATACTACATCACATTGTTAATCATGATTTATTTAACTATCAGTATTTCAATCTAATATTTACTACACCATAATTATTTACCTTACCTACTATCCATCAATTCAGAGATCATTAATAAAATGCTTAAACCTTGACCTTAATACTATCTTATCATCCGGATATCCCATCAAGTCATTCAACCCTCGAGTAACCATACAGGTTGTTTTAAACCATTAGCTAAGATAAAATTTTTAATTCCTTTCTTTATAATTATTGTCAATTGCTTAAGATCTCAAAATAGGTTTTTGTCAAATCCGTTTCTCCTACTGATAACCTTAATTCTTTTGATCACCTTCCTCTATCTACATAACTGATTTGTATTTAGCCCTACACGAAGAAAATTTCCTATTGCCATTGTATGGTTTATCCACTCATCCAACTTATTTCCATTTCCTAACTTAATTTAGTATCAAAATTATCATAGGGAACCAAGATAAGAATAATAATAATTCAACTAGGCCTATTCGGCCAGTTCAAAATTCCCAACAACCTCATGCTTCTCTTTATCAAATTCATGTGATTAAACATTACGACATCATTAAAACCCATTCCAACCGAAGATCATATCTTAACCCAGTAGCCACTCAAATCACAATTATATTCAGATCCCAAATCAAATTTGCATAACTCATTCCCAGTTAAAAATTTTAAAGCTCATTTTTACTACTTTCCTACACATGTAACCCAACAATCAAATTTAATTTAGAAATATTGTGAATCCCATATTCATATAATTCAAAGCAAAACAATCATCACCATAGCCACATAGGTTCAGTTTTCCTTGGAATTTCTTTATGGAATCTTCCTTTCATCAATTATACATAATCACAATACCGATTAGTCATACTAGATAGAAGGAATTCATTAATTCCAATTAATCAACTCAAGTCACAAGTTAAGTCTTACATTATTAACATACATATTAACTCCAAAGGATTCCTTAAAATTTAATTAATTCTCTTATGATCAAGTGAACTACCCGAAAGTTTAAATTTAAATATCAATTTCCTTTAGTTCTGATTTGTCACAATTCACTATAGTCTAAAAGGAATAGTACTAAAAGTTTCAGTTCTTAATATATCTATCTATAAGTTTTATTGATATGGTACCTCTTATTCTTAAGAAAATTCTTGTTTCAATAAATTCATTTTTATTAATAGTCTACAATACTAGCTATCTCATAATGTGAATTTCATCAAAAGTGTCTACTAACTAAGATTTTTTTTCCGAGCAATTTCAACGTTCTCATTTATTAATATTTCCAATATACATTATTCCACCGATATGAATTATTAGATTAATCATTGATTTAAAAATTTGACTATTGAGTTGACAACCACAGTCTAGGTAGACCACTTAAATAGCCTATGGGTAACTGACTATTCAAAAATTTTCTAAATAATTTTCCCTTTCCACTTTAAAAACTTTGGTATGTTACACATACATAACTTTGAAATTCTTTTAACAAAAATTGCATTTAACTTTTATTTCATTTAAAACCAATATCAATGGTGGTATAAAAATGTTTTCATGAGGTTTGGAAATCAATACTCATTGTATTTCCTAAAACCTTTTGGTATTTAACAAAAATGAATTGTCTATCTCCACGAGGACAATCCTTAAGTCATCTAGTTCAAAGTCTAATATCACATATTTCAACCATTAATGATTCTCTTTAACTAAAAACATTATAGTCTCCATTATTACTATTCCATTCACTATCACTAGTCCACCAAGTAAAATAGTTCACATTTTAAGTTTTCCAATTTCTTCTCCTAGGCATGATTCTTACATCTGAACTTTACTTCTTTCCTGATTCATTTCTAACTATTTATTCTGGTATTTCGCAGCAAATAACTTAATTAGCCATAATATCACCATTGCCTTTTACACTATTTAACATCCACTCGTCTTATCCAAATTCTTTAAATCTTTGATTCATGTTAAATCCTTCTTTTATCCTTCATGTGTCCTTAGTGTACCCTGTTAGATTATTTAATAATCTATATGTGGCTCATGTGATTAAAGGGCTAGTTCTAATTAAGGTGGCCCAAGATGATAGTTATTGGGCTTAATAGATAGAGCCAGTTAGGGTTTTAATACCCTTCCTCTGCCTTATAAAAGTAAAAAGAATCGACAGCTTAGTGTGAACACAGAAAAGAAAACAAAATAGAGAGTGTGTGACGGCTGCCTCAAACACATACGGTGATAGCTTGTTTGAGAGAGCTCATAAAAGAAACTCCCGTAACTGTTGATTATTCTCTGACTGATAGGTGTTAATTTTATAGTGTTTTTAATATAGTTTTTATTAGAATTTTAGTAAGTTTTATTTCTTTAATTTGATTTTAATTTAATTCTAGTATAATTTTGTTTAAAAGCTTCCTTGATTCCTAACCCGCTTGATCTAAGAGAAAATTGTAGGAATTTGGCACAAAAAAGTACTTTACAAGGCAAAACACTCAGCCTCTAGCACACCCAGGCCGTGCTAGAAGCTAAGGAAATCAAGGGAGAGACAGAAGAGAGCACGGCCAGGGTAGTGCCAAAAGGCACGGCCGTGCCAAAATAGGATTAGGGCGTGTCAAGCCTAGCAAGCCCATGACAATTCCAGGCAAGAGTGGCAGAAGCAAGCACGCCCTGCCTGTGCTAAGTGGCACGCCCGTGCCTCAAGGATTCATCAAGGTGTGCTTGCCTAGCACACCCCGTGCTTCACTAGCCAGACTTCCAGACTTAAGCACACCCAGCCCGTGCACAATGGCACGCCCGTGCTACGCAGACAGAACTAGCGTGAACTAAATACTCAAATCCATCTTTTCCTCACATGGGCCCGCCTCGTAGAGTTTCCTAAACATACTAAACAAGACCTAGACTTATTTTGGGAGAGAAAGGAGTCCTAATTAAGAAGAAATCAAAAGCCTAAATAGTTATGATCTCCTATAGAAGATTTTGCACTAAATAAGGATTCTATTTCCTAAAAGGAGTCAGACTTACCTTCAGGAGCTCTATATAAAGAGGGGAACTTCTCAGTGCTAGGGATCTCATTTTTTATGCAATTCTCTACATAATTCTCTCTCTCTCAAAGACTTTAAGCATCCAAGATTTGTGCCAAGATTCAAAGAAGCCATCAACATAGCTGTGATTCAGTTTTTATTCCTAAACTCTTCATCTTGTCTTTCTTTTCATTATTGTCTTTAAGTATGATGATTAATTCAAGTATGACTGAGTTTTATTTAATTACTATGTCCAGCTAAACTCTTATACTAGGGATTTCATGTAACTTAATTCGATTCCAGTTTATAATATTAGATTTATTTTTCATTGTTCTTGTTATGAATTATTATTGTGCTTAAAGCTTCCAGGCAGAAATTTCCCCTGGATTGAGTTATTTCAATAATCACTATCGGGAGAAGGGTTATTGATATGAAAAAGATAATAATTCACTTGAGAATAATAACTTGACGCGGAAGCTATATGGTTTGACTCAAGGAGGGGGTTTTCATAAGTTAATAATTACTAGGTTATGAACTCACAAAACAACCACAAAACCTAAGGATCTGATTTATGTTTGATTTCACTATTTGAAGATAGGTAATTATACTAAATTAGAATAGCTAACAATACATCGGGAGAGCTTGTTAGTAACTCTAGGGTTGTTTCTCCTACTTGAACAATTAAAATTGATTAATGAACTAATAGAATAAGCTAGATAGAATTAAGTGAAATCAAATTCCCTAATAGTTTAATTTCCTGATTTCTTTTCACCTAAATTTTGTGCTTGATCTCTTTCTGTTCTTACTTTAAATTTTTCTTTACAACAATTCTCTCTTACTATCGTTTAGATAATAATAGGTTAACATAATTTTGGTAATTGATATACAATCCCTGTGGATACGATACTCTCTTACTCTATATTACTTGTTGCGATTTCGTACACTTGCGAAAATCACCGTTCACTGACCATTGAGAGAAAACTTACGGACAAAAGGCCAAAGGAAGAAACATAGATCCACTGTTATGGTGAGAATCGAATTGCCACAACGAGGTAACTCATAACATAGATCTGCTGTTATGGATCAAGGTACGCTTCCGCTTATTGTCTATTTCTATCAAACAAATTCTATGAACAATAGATTTGGGCTATATTAAAGATTATTTAACATGTGGTATCAGAGCCTATGCCTGTTTTAAATTTGTTTGATAGTGTTTTGTTTGGCTTAATTAATGAAAATTAATTTCGTATTGTGAAGTTGATTTTTCTGGTATAAGCGAAGCAAAAAATTATAGAAATTGAAAACTGTTTGTTTTCTTTATGCTCCATAAATTATTATGATGTTATTTATAGAGAATGGTTATGACATATTATTGAGTTATGTCGTTAAAGTTTTGAGATCTTAATTCAATCTCATAAAAGTTTTGCATATATCAATGTTTAATGAATGGAAAACTTGTTAGTCACCAATGTGGCCTTGTTTGGATTATTTTAGACATTGATTATGCAATTTTCAATTGTTCATGTTTATGTGATGCCGTCAAATGACATGAAACTTAAAACTGAACAATTGAGATCATTGATTATAATTTGTTAGGTTACCCAACAGTGGACCATTAATTATAATCAATGGCATTAAAGAGACTTATCATTGTACTAATTAATATGAAAGTATATCCAAAGATAACATGCATATAGTATGGAGTATTATTCAATAGTTGAATAGAATAAAAAAAATAAAATAAAAAGGTAACTGGATTCCAGAAAGAAGCACGGGCGTGCTGCAATGAGCACAGACGTGCTATGGACTTCCAGAGAGAAGCACGGGGTGTGCTGTAATGTAGCACCGGCGTGCTTCTCTCTGACTTGCATAAAGGCTCGCAAGTTGCTCCACAATGAAAGTCTATTAAAGTATTTTTCTTCTTGGCATCATTATTGATTAAAGCTATGCATTTAAATATTACCCAAAGGTGAATCTAGATGCATAATTAAAGTTGTTATTTGTTTGAATCCATTTTTGGTTACTCAAAGCATTAATGTATGAGTATATATATAATGTTGCAGTGTCCTTTAACATGTTTGCTATGGGCACTGGGTTGATTAAGTTCAATGGATTGAACTATATTGATTGGTCCGAACAAATCCATTATCAGTTAGGAGTTTTGGACTTGGATCTAGCATTAGTCTCTAAAAAGCCAGCAGCCATTACAGAGACCAGCACTGAAGCTGACAAGTCTCATTATGAGGCTTGGGAGCGGTCTAACAGGCTAAGCTTGAACTTTATGAGGATGACAATGGCTGAAAATGTTAAGCCATCAATGCCCAGAACATACAATGCGAGAGAGTACTGATAGCCTCGCAAAGCGGGCAAATCTTATTATGTTATTTTAATATAAATTGCATGAATTCATGATTGTTTTTATATATTTTACGTTTGTTCGTGTTGTTTTGTTTCAAAGTAATTTTCAGGAACACAGTTGGAGCAAAGATTTGTGCTATACAAAAATAGGGCCAAAACAAGTTGAAAAAATGGAAGAAATCCTTGATCCAGCCCTCGCGCCGTGAAGCCAATCGCAGCAAAGAAAAATGCCAAAGTCGCGAGCGCTACCAGAGGTCGCGCGCGCAACCTACACCCAGAAAAAGCAAGTCGCGAGCGCGACATTCACATACGCGGGCGCGAAAAGCAGGCCTGAGAGTTAGAAGCATTTGGAGCAGAAGTCGCGAGCGCACCTTCTATCTGCACGGGCGCGAGAAAGCACTTTTGAGAGGCAGAAGGTTTGCCAGTGAAATTCGCGAGTGAGACTTCCATATGCGCGAGCGCGAAAAGAACTTTTGAGAGGCAGAAGTCGCGAGCGCGATCTTTACAAGTGCGAGCGCGAGTTGAGATTTCCAGAAAGACGTAATTGATGCCTTTTCATCAGAAGATCATATCTTTCCATGCAAGGGTCGGGACTCTTCCCAAGAGAAGTCACTTCAAGCACCTCTTGGCCAACCAATCACTACCAAAACCACCATCACTCTCCTCCTCTATAAATAGCAATCAAAGTGAAGCAAATGATATATATATATATAGATTCATAGTAAAAATTAGACTCATAATCAAAAACACTTAGATTGTATTAGGAGAAGTGTGTTAGTAGTACTTAGAGCAAGATTGACGAAAGTCACTTGTTATTGATTGTGCCAAAACACCAAGAAGTTCCTCGAGGTGTGATGCCCTCCGGAGGCTTGAGTTAGATTACTTCTTTCTCTTGTTTTATAGACTTGTTGTATGTTGTTCTTCATAACTCTTCTATGCAAAGCAATAATTTTTAATTGGTAGTATTCAATAGAAATTCCTTAAGTTATCTTTTGGTCTTTGTTTAATCAAAGTTACTAGATTATATTCTTAGAAGGAAATAGTTTAGTAAAGATCAAAGAGATTTAATTCATTGAATTGAATTTACATATGCACATTTCACTTATTTCTGTTGAAATTAAATCTGTCTTATTGAAATAATCAAAGAATAAGAATTAGGTTTAATATTTAACAAGATAAGGTTTTTATTATATGTAGAAATACATATAATAGATAGTATAATTCTATAGTGAGAAGTTGAATTACATCTTACCATATGTGATTAAAGAATTCTTTATTGTATGTTACAAGCTTTTGCATAGAAAAGAGAAAATCCTGTGTATGATCAATTAGTCTAAGTATTTTACTACACACTTGTCTTTATGATTAATTATTCTAAGTATTTGACTATACACTTGTATTTAAATTTAATTAAACATTAGCCTTAACATAAATAAAATTTAATCACTCTTGTATTCGTATTCCTATAAACACATCACTAAGAATAAAGTAGCAAGTGAACTCAACCCGTTCCTCGTGGGATCGATCTTTTATTACTACGTTGCGATCCGTATACTTGCGGGAACTCAAAAGAGACGCAACAAGTACATGCTGAAATTTAAGGAATACTCCCAATCGGACATAGCTGACAAGTCCATCGTAGGATCATTGATGAGTGAGCTGACGACCTAGAAGTTTGATTGGTCACAATCCATTCATGATCATGTAACTGGCATGTAGAATTTGGCAGCCAAACTGAAATCAATGGGAATGGATGTGAGTGAATCCTTTTTAGTTCAATTTATTATTAACTCACTTCCTCTTGATTTTGGTCAGTTCCAGGTGAATTACAACACCCTTAAGGAAAAATGGAACATTCAGGAAATTAGGCCATGTTGATACAAGAGGAAGGGAGATTAAAGAAATTGAAGGAACACTCCGTCAATCTCATAGTTCATAATGGAGCTAGCAGCAGCAACAACAAATCAGGGGAGAAAGGCAAGAAAATGGATAGTGCCCTAATGAAGGTTAATGAGGGCCAAGTCCGTAAGGAATTGAAGTGCTACTTCTGTAGGAAGAATGGTCACTTCAAGAAGGACTGTCCTAAAAGGAAGATTTGGTTTGAAAAGAAAGGTATACTTATGTTTCAGTATGTTTTGAATCAAATCTTATTGAAGTGCTTAATAATACCTAGTGGTTAGATTCTGGTGCAACTACTCATGTGACTCATATTATACAGGGATTTCTTTCGATCCAACCCATAAACGAAACTGAAAAGTTCCTATTCATGGGAAATAGAATGAAGGCACGAATAGAAGGAATTGGGACTTATGGATTGATCCTGGACACTGGTTGTTATCTGGATCTTGAAAAGTGTCTCTGTGTTCCTGAATGTGCTAGAAATCTAATTTCTGTAGGGAGGTTGGATAATGTTGGTTTCAGTTTTAAGATTTGTAATGGTGTTTTTTCATTATACAAACTTAAGTACTATTATGGTTCTGGTACTTTGATTGATGGTTTGTATCATTTTAATCTTGATGCTGAATGTATTGAATCCCTGTTTAATGTTGAACACAATATAGGTAATAAACGTAGTGCACATAATGAATGTTCTGCTTTCTTGTGGCATCAAAGGTTAGGTCACATATCCAAAGAAAGGATTTTGAGGTTAGTGAAAGGTGAAATCTTACCTCAATTGGACTTCACTAACTGGGATGTGTGTATAGATTGCATTAAAGGTAAGCAAACTAAGCACACATTAAAGAATCTAGCCACAAGAAGCAGTGAATTGCTTGAACTTATACACACTGATATATGTGGCCCTTTTGATGTTCCCTCTTGGGGTGGTGAAAAATATTTTATTACCTTTATCGATGATTTCTCATGGTACGGTTATGTATATTTACTGCATGAAAAGACTCAATCAGTGGATATCCTTGAGATATTCATTAATGAGGTAGAAAGGCAGTTAAATAGAAAAGTTAAAGTGGTGAGATTTGATAGAGGTGGTGAATATTATGGTAAATTTAATGAAAATGGACAGTGTCCAGGTCCATTTGCAAAGTTTCTTGAAAGTCATGGCATTTGTGCGCAATACACAATGCTAGGCACACCTCAACATAATGGTGTAGCTGAAAGGCAGAATCGTACTCTTATGGAAATGGTTAGGAGTATGCTAAATAATTGTATTGTACCTTTATCATTATGGATGCATGCATTAAAGACTGCTGCATATTTACTTAATAGAGTTCCTAGTAAGGCAGTTCCTAATAAGGCAGTTCCTAAGACCCCTTATGAACTGTGGATGGAAAGGAAACCTAGTCTGAGGCATCTTCATGTTTGGGGTTGCCCAGCGGAAGTAAGGATATATAATCCACATGAAAAGAAGCTTGATGCTAGAACGTTTGGTGGATATTTCATAGGATATCCTGAAAAGTCAAAAGGGTACAGATTTTATTGTCCTAACCATAGTACGAGAATTGTTGAGTCTGGTAATGCTTGGTTATTGAAAATGGCCAAATTAGTGGGAGCAGTGAACCACGTCAGGTGAATGTGCAAGAGATTCAAATTGAAAATCCAACTCAGATGGATTTTCCTAATGTCTCTTCCTCGGTTGTTATTCCACTTATTGTATCACGGTTTAACAACATGGTTGAACAACAAAACAACATTCTGAACCCACAAAATGACCATATAAATGATGAACCAGCAAATAATGAACAATTCACGAATGATCAAATGGTTTCACAAGAAATAGCATTACGGAGGTCACAAAGGCAAAGACGGCCAGCTATTTCTAGTGATTATGTGGTTTACTCACTTGAGCATGAATGTGAATTGAGCATTGATAAGGATCCAGTCTCTTTCTAGAAAGCCATGGAATGTGATAATTCTGAAAAGTGGTTTAATGCTATAAAGGAAGATATGCAATCAATAAGTGATAATCAAGTCTGGGATTTAGTCGAGTTGCCTGAGGGGTCAAAACAAGTTGGTTGTAAATGGGTTTTTAAGACCAAACGGGACTCTAAGGGCAACATTGAAAGATATAAGGCCAGACTTGTTGCTAAAGGTTACACTCAGAAGGATGGCATTGATTATAAAGAGACCTTTTCTCCAGTTTTCCAAAAAGGACTCTTTAAGAATTATTTTGGCTTTGGTGGCTCATTATGATCTAGAGCTTCACCAAATGGATGTAAAAACAGCCTTTCTTAATGGTGACTTAGAGGAGGAAGTATATATGGACCAACCAGAGGGGTTTGTGGTCACAGGAAAGGAAAACATGGTGTGTAAGTTAAAGAAGTCAATATATGGACTGAAGCAAGCTTCCCGCACATGGTATCTTAAGTTCAATAATACCATCACTTCATATGGTTTTATAGAAAACACTGTTGATCGGTGTATTTATATGAAGGTCAGTGGAAGCAAGCTCATTATATTAGTCCTATATGTTGATGACGTTCTTCTTGCTGCGAATGATGTTGGGTTGTTGCATGATGTAAAGGGTTTTCTCTCTAAGAACTTTAAAATGAAAGATATGGGAGAGGCATCCTTTGTAATTGGAATAGAAATATTCCATGATAGATCACAAGGACTATTAGGATTGTCTCAAAGAGCTTACTTTGATAAGGTATTAGAGAGATTCAGAATGGAAAAATGCTCCACAGGAATAGTTCCAATTCAGAAAGGAGATAGGTTCAGCGAAATGCAATGTCCTAAAAATGATTTGGAATGTAAAGAGATGGAGTCTATTCCATATGCGTCAGTGGTTGGGAGCTTAATGTATGTTCAGACATGTACTAGACCGGATATTAGTTTCGCCATAGGAATGTTAGGGCGATATCAAAGTAATCCCGGGATGGATCATTGGAAAGTTGCAAAGAAAGTACTTAGGTATTTACAAGGCACTAAGGATCATATAGTCACTTATAGAAAGTCCAGCCATCTAGAAGTGGTGGGATACTCGGATTCAGACTATGCCGGATGTGTAGATTCGAGAAAGTCTACATTTGGCTACTTTTTTCTTCTAGCTGGAAGAGCAGTATCGTGGAAAAGTAGAAAGCAGTCTGTCATTGTTACTTCCACAATGGAGGCTAAATTTGTGGCATGCTTTGAGGCCACTGTTCATTCATTGTGGTTGCAGAACTGTCTCAGGTCTAGGCATTGTCGACAGTATAGCTAGACCTTGAGAATTTACTGTGATAATTTCATAGCTGTCTTCTTCTCTAAGAATGATAGGTACTATAAGGGTGCAAAGCACATGGATTTAAAGTACCTATCTGTGAAAGAAGAAGTGCAAAAACACAAAGTGTAATTGAGCATATCGGTACTAATCTGATAATAGCGGATCCGCTAAGTAAAGGCTTACCGCCCAAAATCTTCACTGGCCATGTTGATAGAATGGGCATTATAGATAAGTCCTTGTTAGCATGATGTTCAGACTTGTATATATATATATATATACCAACAAAATAAAGACTAAGGACTTTAGACTTTAGACTAAAGACTTTAAAAACATTAATTTTTATTGTATATAGACTTTAAGGACAAAAACTAAAAGACTAAAGACTATTTAACAATCAATTTAAAGTAGACTAAAGACTAAAACAATTATAGACTAAAGACTTTATACAAGACTAAAGACTATACTTTAAGACTTAAGACTTAATGACTAAAGACTTTTTCTAAAGACTTAAGACTAATGACGAAGACTTAAGATTTCAGAATTACAAATCATATATATGTAGAGAACTAAGATTATTACTGGGATTTAAATAAATACAGATATAAATATTTAAAGATAAATTATAACTGTGAACTAAAATACTATGATTTATTGGGTTTATATGAATGCTTATATAATTCATTAAATATAATCTTAATTCAGAATCAACATACAGTTTACACAATATTTCTGATGTGGAAGATCAGACTAAGCTGCATCCACAAAGCATACTTATAACAAATTTAATCAACAATTTAGCACAAAGGTTTAGGGTTCCTACAACCTTATTACTTAATATATTATATTCACTTAAACCATCTATGTTCCATTCATAGATTGTTGAAGCATTATATTTAAATTGAGATATAGTGTTAGGTTTATCAATAATGCCTAAGTCTGGTGCCCTATTTACTATTTCTCGATGATGATTTATAGGATTTAACTCAAATTGTTTATCATTTTCTGAGTCAGGTTCGCTGTCATCAGAGTTGGTGTTTTCTTCTATAGTGTTTATATTTCTAGAAGCTTCAGTAGTGTCAGGAGCTATATGTTGATTAATTGCTGAATGAACCTCAAGTTTACTCAATTGATCTTTTAATTTATTTACAAATTCTTGTTTACTTGATTGAGAGATTTGATAAGGTTTAAACATGTGAGTTTTTACAGTTTCTTTGCCTTTTATGGTTTTTGACACTAAAGGTTTATCTTCTAGCATATGTTCTATTCGTTTTAATTGTGAGTTTGAACAAATTAAACTTGCATTACTAAAGTTATTTTGTTCAATTACCTTTTTATTTACATCATTATCTTGAGCAATTTTATAAGGTGCACAAATAATTTCATTGTCTTGATATTTTAGTTTACTAATTGTTTTAGGAGGAAAATCACTTTTTAATGTTTGATCATTTACTATCCATTCTGGTCTTTTATCTCTTATAGTAATTGGATTTACACTTTTATCAGATTTATTTTCTTTAATTAATTTATACCATTCAAAGAATTTAAGTTCAGTTTGGTTACTTAATTTATAATCTAAATATTCATATTTTAATTCTTCAAAAGAGTAAGTTTTTAATATCTTTTTCATTTTAATTAAATTTTTGGTTTTAGATATTTCTTTGATTAAGCTTTTCTCAATATCGTCTTTACTAAGGACATTTAATTCTCTGTTGATATCGCTAACATTTTCAGTTATAGCTGAAGCTGTTGGTGATTCTGGAGATGTATTTACTAAGTTGGACTGTTGATTAACATAATTATCTACAGGATTATAAACTGCCTGTGGGATTGAATTACTATAATCAACACCTTTCATTTTTAAATTTGGAATATCAGAAGTAGAAAATCTCGGTTTTACTAATGTTTGAATTATTGGTTTAGGCTCAGTCTCTTTATATTTAGCATAAATAACAGAAGGTATAGATAAAGTAGGTTTATCATTTTCATCTGTAGTTACAGAGGAAGATGACCCTGTATACCTCATACTTTGACTTCTATTAAATTTTAATGTAACTTTACCATCTTCAAATTGTTCTATTTTTTGTAAATTGATGTTTGGTTTTACTTTATCAATAATTGGAGGAGGTACAACCCCCTCTAAAATCCATTCATCTGGAAGTGTTATATCCTTCCATTGGATGGTTTTAGGAATTACTGTGTTTGTTTTAGTCAAATATGTTTGAAGAAATCTTGTTTCACCAATTTTAGGTTGTAATTTATATTTAGTACCAAAAGCTGAATTCATTGCCTTATAATGAATTTTATAAATTAAAGCTATAGGAATTGATCCTTGCTTCATTTTATAATTATGAGTTTTAATTTCCAAAACTATACTTTCTAAAATATTTAAATCATTTAATGAGACAGTCATATCTAGATAGACCTCAAAGGAGATCGGTCCTTCACTTAAGCTAGTTTCAACTGATCCTAATAAAGAATCTTGAAAATTTAAAAATCTAGCATCTCTTACTACTGCAAGTATACTAGTATTTATTCCTACTTGAATTAATCCTATATGAATATATTTATATTTTTTACTTTTATGATGTTGCAAAGTTTTAGAAGATAAAAGAGTTATTCTTTCAAAGGGTTTACTTAATTGAAAATCTCTTTCTTCGGTTTTAATTACATAATCTGTTTTAAATAAATTAAATTTAGAAACTTTATATATTTGTTCTTTATCAACTTTAGGAATTTCCCATTCATCAATTGCTTTACTAAAATCTTGCAAAATTAATTCATTTCTATTTATGACTCATTTAATTTCTGAGTTATCGGAGTCTTCAGATCTATTACTACTAGCCGATCTACATAAGAAAGGATCCATTTTATAATATACGATAAAATTTTTTGACTACCTGGTTATACCCGTTAGACGCCACTCACATGGGACTTACTCATGGGTTCAGTAGGCGTGGGTTCAGTAGGCAAAGCCAAAATCTTTTATTATATATCATAAAATGAAGACTTTATATGTATCTCTACCACGTAACTCTAAATCTATGGCTCTGATACCAACAAAATAAAGACTAAGGACTTTAGACTTTAGACTAAAGACTTTAAAAACATTAATTTTTATCGTATATAGACTTTAAGGACAAAGACTAAAAGACTAAAGACTATTTAACAATCAATTTAAAGTAGACTAAAGACTAAAACAATTATAGACTAAAGACTTTATACAAGACTAAAGACTATACTTTAAGACTTAAGACTTAATGACTAAAGACTTTTTCTAAAGACTTAAGACTAATGATGAAGACTTAAGATTTCAGAATTACAAATCATATATATGTAGAGAACTAAGATTATTACTGGGATTTAAATAAATACAGATACAAATATTTAAAGATAAATTATAACTGTGAACTAAAATACTATGATTTATTGGGTTTATATGAATGCTTATATAATTCATTAAATATAATCTTAATTCAGAATCAACATACAGTTTACACAATATTTCTGATGTGGAAGATCAGACTAAGCTGAATCCACAGAGCATACTTATAACAAATTTAATCAACAATTTAGCACAAAGGTTTAGGGTTCCTGCAACCTTAACCTGGGATCCCCAGAATTAAGTCAGAGTGTGGAGGGAGAAGAGAAAGGTGCCGTAAACACGGACTTATATTCGTAGCAGTTTAAAATAAAATACAAACTTTATTTAATTACAAAATACAAATACAAGATTTAAAACTTACAAGAGTTTTAGATTTAGACTTTCTCCAACTTGAACTCTTACAGCTTGAACTAGGAGCGAAGAAGGAGAGAGGGATTATAGTTAATAACTAAAACTAAACTTATGCCTTCACAAGGGGAGAGGCTCCCTTTATAAAGAAAAAACAAAGAATCTTCTTTCCTGTAGACTGTTTACTGTTGATGCACATTGCTCTGTTTTACCACAGAATTTTACTGTAGAGAAATAGTGCTTGGTCGGCCATTGGAGTTTGCCTTTTACTGTAGAGACACGTGAAGGAATAAGGTTCCTTCTGCCTTTTAATCAGATGAGGACGAAGTGTCCTTCTTTTTCTTCTCTTTTCTTTTCACTTTACTTTTTTGTTTTAACTTTGCTTTTCCTTTTTCTTTTTTGTCAGTTTTACTTTTTACTATTATTGATTGAAGAATATCATCATTGCTATCTTTACTTGAAACCAGGGAAGATGATGATGTTGACGAAGATGAGGACGCCATGTCTGCCCATTTGGCTTTGCCTTTAAGACTGGGTTTGGATGACGATTTATCTAAAGAAACTGCTGGCGGTTTACTTGATGAGGGTTTTATTGGAGAATCTGAACCTGTGGAAAGCTGCTGGAACATTTCCTGGCAAATTCTTTTATACTCATTAGGTGTTTTAGCCGCTGCTAACCTGGCTTGACACTGTGCTTTTTGGATTCCAAATGTAGGTTGATCCTTTAAAGCAAGAGTTGTAGCATAGGTTAATGCAGGTGTACCAGAAAGTTTAGTTCGAATCCATTGATCGATTTTAAGTTCAGTGGTAGAGTTCTTGAAAGAGCCCCACCATTTAATCTTGTGTCGTTTTACCAACATAGGAATTTGAGTTCCTATGGCATACTGAGTGTCCAAATACCATTGATATACCCAGGGCGTAAAGAAGGCCATACAATAGTACATTAAGGATGGAATATGGGCTTCTTCAGGTCTAGGTTTATAATGGGCTTTAAAATACTGATATAAAGAGAGGATAGGAGGGGGGAGAATATCATTGGATAAACCCCTTGTTTGCCACCATTTTTTAAACCAGTTTGGAATCTTTAAATCAGTACGAAAAGACTGATCAAAATAAATTAACCACGAATGAGTAGCAGTTGGATTTTGAATATAGAAAACTTTTTCCCATGCGTCTTTATAATCAAAATAATTATAAGTAGTACTATGCACATGCTTATATAAAACTTTGAATTTTACTGGAGTATAAAGGGATGGAGCAGGCCAATCTTTAGGATGAATAACTCTTTGGATTTTTATGGAAGAATACAAAATAATAGATTTATTTTTAGGATCACAATTATGTTTAATTTTTACAGAGTCAGTATCAAGTAAGATATTATGATAATATTCCTGAGGTTTTGAAAGATCATTTGGAGTAAAATAGCAATCCTCAGGGTAGTAGTGTTTTAAAATTGACCAAGGATTAATATTATTATACCCATCCTCGATCTCAATTTCATAATCAAAAATATTTTTAACAAACCATTTATGTATACTTTGAGGAGTATACTGGATTTTTGGCAAATCCACAGCCATCAACAGATTTGATAAGTCTTTACTGTCTACCGTTTGAGACAGACTAGCCGTACCATGAACGGGCACGATCGTTTTAAGTTTAGAAGACATACCTGCATCCTCTGTGGAAGAAGATGCTATACCTTGCAACGCCTTTAAAACTTCAAGAGATTGACTAAGTTGTTCAATCCATTTTTGAAGATCTTTAGAGGTTTTAGTGTTTAAGGCTGGGGTTTTAGTGAGGTCTTCAGAATGCTCAGAAAGAGTTTAGTGGGTGAGTCGGATTCTTCTTTAATGGCTTTTCCCTTATCCTTTTTCTTGCCCATTGTTCTGTAAGAATTCACGAGTAAGAAAGTCTGGAATATTGTTTTTATTACCAGGAATGAATTCAATATCAAAATCAAAAATACTTAATAATGCTTGCCATCGTGCAAAAATTTGTTTAGAGGCAAGATTTTGAACATCTTTTTGTAAAACATCTTTAGCAGATTTGCAATCGATACGTAATAAAAATTTTTGATTTAAAAGATCAGATTGGAATTTGTTTATACAAATGACTATACTTAAAATTTCCTTTTTAATAGTAGAATAATTAACTTGAGCGGGAGTCCAATGTCCTGAAGTATATTGGATTATACGCTCTTTATTATCAAGTTTTTGTTTTAAAATACCACCATAGCCTATATCAGAAGCATCAGTTTCAACTATTTTAAATGCTGTAGGATTAGGAATATATAAATATGGTATTTCTTTTACTAAAGATTTTATCTTTTGAACTATTTGAGTATGCTTATCCGTCCAAGGACTAGCATTTTTTTTGTAATCGATCATGCAATAATTTTAACATACAATTTAAATTAGGGTAAAAATCAATGACATAATTTAAACAACTAAGAAACCTTTGTAATTGGAGTTTATTAGTAATTTTATCTGGAAATTTTTCTCCAAATACCAGGGTTCTTTCTATGGGTTGAATTTTACCTTGCTCAATATAATGACCCAAAAATCTGATTTTAGTTTTAAACAAGTCCATTTTAGTTTTACTTAAGGCCAAACCATTTTGCCGAATTACCATACAAAATGTTTTTAAGTGTGTGAAATGTTCATGAAGAGTTGTACTAAAAATAAGTACATCATCAATATATACAATACAAAATTTAGAATAAGGATTAAAAATATCATTCATAATCCTCTGAAATTCAGAAGGAGCATTTTTTAGTCCAAAAGGCATTACATTCCATTCATATTGACCAAATGGAACTGTAAATGCAGTTTTATATCTATCCTTAGGATCAATTTGAATCTGCCAATATCCAGATTTCATATCAAATTTACTGAAAATATTTGCTTTATATAAATTTTTTAGAAGGTCTTTTTTATTAGGAATTGGATACCTAATCCATTTTAAAGCCGTATTTAATGGTTTATAATTTATTACTAATCTCGGAACACCACGTTCTATTTCAGCATTTTTATTGACATAAAAAGCTGCACAAGACCATGGGCTTCTAGATTTAGATATTAATTTTTTATTGAGTAAATCCTGAATTTCATTTTTACAATGCTCTATCAATTCAGGACTCATCTGAATTGGTCTAGCTTTTGTTTTAATAGTTTTCTCATCAAAATCTTTTTCATATGGTAAATCTACTATGTGTTGTTGACGATCCCAAAAAGCATGTAGATGATCAGCACATAGTTCCTTTTCCATAAATTCTTTTAATGTTGTGATTTTATCTTGTATTTCTTTAGTCTCTAATTGTTGTTTAATTTTGTTTAAACACATATTATTTCGTGCATCTTTTAAATCTTCTTCTCTAGATTTAATTAAAGAATTAATCTCTAGTATTTTAATTGAATGAGCTTTTAAGAGATTTAATTGCTTCTTCTTAGGTTTTTCAGTGAATTCTAACTTAACTGTACTATTTCTTATTTTAAATTTAATACAATCCTCTTTAACTGAATATGGTGTTATTAAATTGATAAAAGGGGTTCCTAATATAACCATATAATTTATTTGAGGTGATAATAAAAATACTGTGTTTATTTCTAATCCTTGGTTTACTATTTGTGTATCTGTTTTACCTATAATTTCTAATTTAGATTTATTTGCAGTACTTAGTTTTTCATTAGTTTTTGACCAATATCTTTTAGGGATTAAATCTGATTTTATACAGTTTAAGTCTGCACCTGTATCAAACAGTGCAATTGCATCTATCACAAAATCATTTACCTGAATATTTATTTTTACCAAATATTTTCTTGAAGTTATTTCTTGTAATAAGTTTAGAAAATTACTATCTACATCTTCATCTAATTGATTTATTTCATCTTTATCTGGTTCTGCTTCATCAGAAGAAGAACTAGAAATAAGTTGAGATTCTAATACCTTTATTAGTTTATCATGAAGTTGAAATTGTCGTTTTAATTCACTAACTTCCTTCTTTAGATTTCTAACTTCATTTTTTAAATTACTAGTGGAACTTTCTGCTTTTACTTTTTTATGCTTATTTTTATTTAATATAGTTGTGAGATCATAAGTATTATGTTGAATTTTAGGAGTTATATCCTCTTTTACTATCTAGGTTTCATCAAAACTTTTAATGAGTTTTTGAAGGAGTTTAGCTTTAGTGTCTTGGTCATCTATAGAATTTACTACTTCCAAAAGCGTACTCTGATCTTTAGTTAACATATTTATAGAATAATCAGATGAACTAGTTGTTGTACCTAATTCATCAATTTGATTTTCACTTTTGATAACCTCAGATTCTGAAGAATCAGAATCAAGATATAATTCGTGAATTTTATTTAACACTTCTTCATCTAAATGTAATTCATTTAACTTTTTATTAAATTTACAAAATTTTGAAGTATGTCCCTTTTTACCACAATTATAACAAGTTAAATCTTTATAAGAGGTTTTATTGGAATTTTTAGCTTGTTGCTTTCTTTTAGACTTCCTATGGGGTTTATATTTTTTTTTAGAATAAAATTTATCTTGACTAGGTGTAGACCTGTATTGTCTTTTATGATATTTATTTTTATACTGTTTTTTAGATTTAGGTGTTCGCAAGCATTGTCCATCACATTTCTGTGGAGATTTTAAACTATAATCAAATTGTTTACAAAATGATCCTAATTCTTTTTTAGTTTTTTGCATTTCATATTTTATTGTTCTTTGAAGTTTTAAGTCATGACAAATTTGTAAACCTTCTTTTTGAATTATACTAATTAATTGACCATAAGTTAATTTATTGTATAGTATAGGTTGACCATATTGTTGTTTAATATTGTTCCTAACTTTTTCTCCTAAGAAATAAGGTAGTCCAGCCAAAAACTTTTCTTTCCAAAAGCTTTGATTAGAGTCTTCCCTTAACATTAACCTAGTTAGAAAAGTAGTTTTATATTCTTGAAAATTACCTAAGTGTTTACATTTTAAATTACTAAGTAATTCTGCATTTTTATCTTTTAAGTGAGATGGATCTCCAATAAAATGAAGTGAAATAGTGAGAATTAAAGATGACACAGCATCCTGAATTACTTCACCATTTTCATCATATATAGGTTCACCTTCATCATTGACTTGAATTGAATTTAAAATTTCTAAATGTAGTTGTTCAGTGAGATGATAGTCCCACCAACCTTTAAGTTGTCCAGTAAATCCAGCAATGAGGATTTCTGCAATAGCTTTATCAGAAATAATTGACTGCGTTTTATAAGCATTTGCACCCATAGTCATTTGTTGCAAAATACTTAATATATTATATTCACATAAACCATCTATGTTCCATTCATAGATTGTTGAAGCATTATATTTAAATTGAGATATAGTGTTAGGTTTATCAATAATGCCTAAGTCTGGTGCCCTATTTACTATTTCTCGATGATGATTTATAGGATTTAACTCAAATTGTTTATCATTTTCTGAGTCAGGTTCGCTGTCATCAGAGTTGGTGTTTTCTTCTATAGTGTTTATATTTCTAGAGGCTTCAGTAGTGTCAGGAGCTATATGTTGATTAATTGCTAAATGAACCTCAAGTTTACTCAATTGATCTTTTAATTTATTTACAAATTCTTGTTTACTTGATTGAGAGATTTGATAAGGTTTAAACATGTGAGTTTTTACAGTTTCTTTGCCTTTTATGGTTTCTGACACTAAAGGTTTATCTTCTAGCATATGTTCTATTCGTTTTAATTGTGAGTTTAAACAAATTAAACTTGCATTACTAAAGTTATTTTGTTCAATTACCTTTTTATTTACATCATTATCTTGAGCAATTTTATAAGGTGCACAAATAATTTCATTGTCTTGATATTTTAGTTTACTAATTGTTTTAGGAGGAAAATCACTTTTTAATGTTTGATCATTTACTATCCATTCTGGTCTTTTATCTCTTATAGTAATTGGATTTACACTTTTATCAGATTTATTTTCTTTAATTAATTTATACCATTCAAAGAATTTAAGTTCAGTTTGGTTACTTAATTTATAATCTAAATATTCATATTTTAATTCTTCAAAAGAGTAAGTTTTTAATATCTTTTTCATTTTAATTAAATTTTTGGTTTTAGATATTTCTTTGATTAAGCTTTTCTCAATATCGTCTTTACTAAGGACATTTAATTCTCTGTTGATATCGCTAACATTTTCAGTTATAGCTGAAGCTGTTGGTGATTCTGGAGATGTATTTACTAAGTTGGACCGTTGATTAACATAATTATCTACAGGATTATAAACTGCCTGTGGGATTGAATTACTATAATCAACACCTTTCATTTTTAAATTTGGAATATCAGAAGTAGAAAATCTCGGTTTTACTAATGTTTGAATTATTGGTTTAGGCTCAGTCTCTTTATATTTAGCATAAATAACAGAAGGTATAGATGAAGTAGGTTTATCATTTTCATCTGTAGTTACAGAGGAAGATGACCCTGTATACCTCATACTTTGACTTCTATTAAATTTTAATGTAACTTTACCATCTTCAAATTGTTCTATTTTTTGTAAATTGATGTTTGGTTTTACTTTATCAATAACTGGAGGAGGTACAACCCCCTCTAAAATCCATTCATCTGGAAGTGTTATATCCTTCCATTGGATGGTTTTAGGAATTACTGTGTTTGTTTTAGTCAAATCTGTTTGAAGAAATCTTGTTTCACCAATTTTAGGTTGTAGTTTATATTTAGTACCAAAAGCTGAATTCATTGCCTTATAATGAATTTTATAAATTAAAGCTATAGGAATTGATCCTTGCTTCATTTTATAATTATGAGTTTTAATTTCCAAAACTATACTTTCTAAAATATTTAAATCATTTAATGAGACAGTCATATCTGGATAGACCTCAAAGGAGATCGGTCCTTCACTTAAGCTAGTTTCAACTGATCCTAATAAAGAATCTTGAAAATTTAAAAATCTAGCATCTCTTACTACTGCAAGTATACTAGTATTTATTCCTTCTCTGGTTAAAGGTTTTATTCCTACTTGAATTAATCCTATATGAATATATTTATATTTTTTACTTTTATGATGTTGCAAAGTTTTAGAAGATAAAAGAGTTATTCTTTCAAAGGGTTTACTTAATTGAAAATCTCTTTCTTCAGTTTTAATTACATAATCTGTTTTAAATAAATTAAATTTAGAAACTTTATATATTTGTTCTTTATCAACTTTAGGAATTTCCCATTCATCAATTGCTTTACTAAAATCTTGCAAAATTAATTCATTTCTATTTATGACTCTTTTAATTTCTGAGTTATCGGAGTCTTCAGATCTATTACTACTAGCCGATCTACATAAGAAAGGATTCATTTTATAATATACGATAAAATTTTTTAACTACCTGGTTATACCCTTCCTGGTTATACCCGTTAGACGCCACTCACATGGGACTTACTCATGGGTTCAGTAGGCGTGGGTTCAGTAGGCAAAGCCAAAATCTTTTATTATATATCATAAAATGAAGACTTTATATATATATATATATATATATATATATATATATATATATATATATATATATACACATATGGTTATTTTGCTTATATTATTGTGACACTTGGGAATTCAGTTAAAGATGTGTTTTTGCTTATTTATGTGTTATCCACATTATAGATGTATACAATAATGGTTCGAGTGAGATAACAATAACATTTGATTGTGACAATGTATTATTTGTTGAATAGTTTCTCCATTAAAGCTTATGAATTGAAGTGTTCTGTGATATATGAAAGGAATCATGTCGATTAATGACTTATGACCGCCATAATCTGATCATCTTAATTCTAATTAAGGTAAACATGATAGACTCAAGAAATGCACATGGGCCAAGTGGGAGATTGTTAGATTATTTAATAATCTATATGTGGCCCATGTGATTAAAGGGCTGATTCTAATTAAGGTGGCCCAAGATGATGGTTATTGGGCTTAATGGATAAGAGCCAGTTAGTGTGAACCCCTCCCCCGAAAACACAGGCATATGAATGCATGTGACTAAGGGTAGAAATGCACGTGAATGTATGAGTCGCCACCTTGTTTAATTATTTTAGGGTAAACCAGGAAAAAACCCTAAGTTGACTCCAATTTTTAATTAACCTAATTACTAGATTAATTATCCCAATGTTTAAGGCATGGTTTGCGAACCCGAGGTGGATCCCGAGACTATGTCATGTTGATGAACTAACCAAAAAATGAATGATTTGCAAGGAAGATGAAGTAATTGGACCAATGAAAAAAATGTTTATGTGATTTCGACTTGCCGCTCGGGGTTAAATCCCAAACGTGCCTACGTACTTCCGTTTGAATGGAAGATCAAAGTCAACGTAGTTCGATAGGCCTTTTTAAAAGGGCTTTGAATGGGTATGCTTATGCATGAGTGTGTGTATGCTTCGTGCATTTTGTTTAGGCATTTTGCCAAAGAGTTGATTGATTTGATTTTTTAGGCATTTGATGCCAAAATTGTTGATTTAAGGCTTTTAGCCAAAAAGTTTGATTTAGGCAATTGTTGCCAAAAATTGATGTGATTTAGGCGATTGTCGACAAAATTGATTATTTGAAGGCTTTAAAGCCAAAATATTGATTTAGGCAATTTATTGCCAAAGATTGATGATTGAGCGATTTGTCGCCAAAATTGATTGATTAAAGGCAATTTATTTGCCAAAAGTAATTATTTGAAGGCTTTTAGCCAAAATTTTGATTTTAAGCGATTTGTCGCTAAAAAAATGATTAATCTACTTATAGGCAATCTGTTTGCCAAAAGTGATTAATTGATTTGCAATGTAGGCAATTTATTGTCAAGAAAACGTGTTTGATTAAGGCTATTTAGCCACAATTATTGATTAATTGGACTTAAGCCGGATTTGTTCAAAATAAAGGCGATTAAACCGTAGTTATTGATTAACTAGGCTTTTTAGCCAATATTGTCAGATTTAGGCTTTTAATACCACGATTATTAATTAACCGGGCATTTAAGCTTAATCATGTTCAATTGAGGCAGTTCATTTGCCTAATTAATGACGTGAATGCATTTATGCAGTTGTAGAATTTAGGAGTAGAAGAGAAGCATGCATGAAGTGCTAAAATTAAATAGGCAGAGTTTAGTTTATGTACCTGATTTAATCGACAGCCACTTCTTAACTCCAGGTTAAGCTCCTCGTTAAGGGAATATTAATTAATTCAAATTTAGTGACCAATTAACAAAGCAAGAAAACAATAAAGCTAAATTAAAAAATGCAGAAAAGCAGTAAAGAATCGCAAGGAGCGTAGGGGAGAAGGAGCGTCCGTCAACACAGACTGAGTGAGTCAAACTGAGGGCTTCGGGGCCAATTTATAGGAAAAAAATCGGACTGGTTCGGCGGCCTGGGCCGGCGGGGGCCGGCGGGTTTGCTAATTTTTCGTTCCGGAGGCTTTTTCGGGAGTTCCCGACCTCCGAAAAATATTCCGGGACCAGTTCTGTGATCCTCGCGACGTCCCGGACGTTTTAAGTACCATATTGGCATACTTTCGGTGAACTTTCAAAATGGCCTCCGGTCCGGCCAGACTGTTTGCAGTCCGGGAAAACCAGCTTTTTGAGCCTCAAAATTTGAGTATTCACAGTTGCCCCCCACTGGCTATCATAAAAATGATTTATGAGAGCCAGTGGCTGTCTGAAGGTGTTTTCCCCGAAACATCATGAAAAATCGGTTTGGTTTTAGTTGGTTATTATTTTGAAAAAGAGGTGATAAAACCCTTTTTGGATACGCGGTGCCGATAAATCGGTCTTACAAATTATTTTAGTCGCCACCCATTATTTCGGCAATGGGACCGTTTACTTTGTAAAGGTGACTTCATTTAAAAACCCAATTTTATTTAAGGCCAAATTATTTGAAAGAAAACTGGTCAGGCGTACCAAGTACGATTCTAGGTAAGGGAATTAGGTACGTCGGCCCGTTGGAAACCGACGCCTAAAAAACCGGCCTCTTTTAACCTACGATTTCTAATTGATTTTATTTTAGAAAAGCCAATTATTTAAACCCAACCCGAATAAATCGAACCGAGCTCCTATGTGGAAAATTATTTGATCGTCCCAAGCAAACTCATCCATTGCATTCATTCATAAATTAAGCATCACATCCATCATTCATCCTCCATACATATCAAATAAAATTAAAAGACCCGCTCTTGCCTTATGGTTAAAGGCGGGCCACAAACCGGCTTTAATAATATAGTTAAGAAGGAATAACAAATATTAAATCTCAAAATATCATAATCACAACATATTAATTGATTTGGTTTGATTAAAACTCGATTTGCCCATTATTGACCTTTTTCTGGATTGAGATTAAAATTTACTTAATGAAATAAAAATAACAAAAATAAATTGCAACTGGGGGACAGTCGCGTCACACGGGTGTTCTATGGAAGAACAGTCGCGTGGCGCGACTCTTGTCTTTTATTCTGGAACTTATAGCAGTTGCGTCACGCGGGTGTTCTATGAAGAACAGTCGCGTGACGGAACTCTGTCATTCCTGCTGGAATTAAGAACAGTCGCGTCACGAGGTGTTCTATGAAGAACAGTCGCGTGACGGAACTGTTTGTGACTTATTTATAACACTCAGACTTATTGATTATTCATTTTTAGCGAAACATTAAATACAAATATAAAACAAAATATAACTGAGTACACAAACAGCTGCGTGACGCAGGTGGTCCAATCCAGGTTAAGAGCTTTTGGACAGGAGCAGTCGCGTCACGCAGGTAGTAGCTGCGTGACGCGGCTGCTCTGGTCCGCAACTACCTTTCAAACTATTCTTTTCTACATGTTCTTTTTATTATAAATGATTAAAATCAACCCAGAAGATTTCAACAATGGACAAACTCACGTTTAATCAATAATAGGTCAACTAAACACTATGAAAATGAGATTTTTAGGAGATAAAATGCTAGAAATAAAAAGGAAGAGTTAGAATCGTTACCTAGCCCTCAGATTTGAGGATTGCATGCGCTGAGATTAACTCAGAAGTGTTTTTTCACGATCCCAGAAGTGTATACACCAAGTCCTTTCACAAAATAGATAGTTTTCTTTTTTTTTCTTTCTTTCTTTGCTCTCTCTTCCTCCTCTTATCTTTTTTTTTTGTATTTTTTTTTTTTTGATTTTGAATCTAAAATATCTATGACTCGATCTTCCCAAGTTTACTCAGTTGAATTCTTAAGGAAGAACCCTAGTCGTTAACCTAAAAACTCAAACTCAGAATGCCATTTTTCTTAGAGGAAATGAGAGCAAAGTGTCAAAAAGGTCCCGTTTTTGCTGTAAAATGTTGTATTTATATGGCTAGGGTAACAGAGCAGTCGCGTCATGCGGGTATAAGCTGCGTGACGCACTCGTAAGCTCGCGTGAATCGACTTACTTTTTGTACAGTTGCAGCGTATCCATACAAACAGTGCAGGTCGTTGCACGGGCGCGCGCCAGAGGTGTTGGCCCTGTTAGAGCTGCGTGACGCAGCTAAGAGTGCCGTCACGCAGGTACTAGCTGCGTGACGCAACCCTAACGCGGGTCAGGCTCCTTTGGGTGGTTTGATTCAATTATTGGTTCAAACACTTCTGGTTTATCATGATACCTTCTCCCTTATCCTCATATCATCATCGGGTCAGGTGGAGGCATAAAATCACGCGTCAACAGTTTGCACCCCCACTTTATCATTAATTGTATAAACGATTAATGTTAAAGTGGTCTATTGACGCGCCTTCTATCAGGCAATCATCTCTGAAGCTCGATTTGATCGGCTTGGAAAGATGCTGAGTCAATCATCTGGTCACCTCCTAAGCTCGGTTTGATCGGCTTCGTCGGCTTCCTTCCAACATGTGAATGACTTCAAAGCTCGGTTTGATCGGCTTGGAAGACACCTTCGGGGCTCGGTTTGATCGGCCTGAAGGACTTTGAATGTTTGGTCACCTTCTCAGCTCGGTTTGATCGGCTTCGTCAGTTTCCATGGAATCTGAAAGGGCATCCTCGAAGCTCGGTTTGATCGGCTCGAAAGATGTTGATTTGATAACAAAGTCTTCGAAGCTCGTTTTGATCAGCTTGAAGAGCTTTGATCTGGCCACCTTCTCAGCTCGGTTTGGTCGGCTTTGTCGGCTCCAGTCGGTTTAGAAAAGGCATCCTCGAGGCTCGATTTGATCGGCCCAAAAGATGTCGGTTTTACCCTAGTCAACTTCGCAATTCATCATCATCGACCCGGGGGGAAATTTCAAACAGCTTGGCAATGCACCATCACTGTTTTGAAATTGTTCTGATTAACTTCGCAATGCACCATCACTAATCAGAAGGACTTATCGGCTTCGGAAAACCATCACCGGTTGGCCTGAAAAATTGTTCATAAAAAGAAAAGCAATATCCGTGTGCAAACGAACCTTGCCTTTTGTTAGAAAAATATTGGAACGTCATACGTTCCCATGCAAAGATTCACATTAAGGCAAAAGGTTATATTTTTGCCCCTAGTCCGGAATTTCGACCTAGGACCAAAAATATCCACTTCTATAGGCATATTTTAATCATTTTGCAAAAATTGCAATTTTTTTTTTTTTTTTTAGCAAAAATTTCAGCATAAAAGATTTGACAAAACTTGTTATCTGCATTTTCCAGTATACCCTTTATGATATAGCGGTTGAAAGAAAACTTACCTGAGGGTAATCTGACGATTTGATGCTCTTGCCCCCTGTGCGGTGAGTAGACAAAAATTGCTGAAGTGTACGGGCCGCATATCGACGTCAAATTGCCGAAGTGGACCATTATGGGCTTTAAAATCAGTCGCACGGGCCTGTTGGGCTTAAAAAGGGATAACAGGTCCATCTCAGAGGAGTGGGCTTGGGCCCATTGTTTGGAGAAATGGGCTTGAGCCCAGATATTTACTATAAGTAACTTTTTTAATAATCGATTCAATTTCACTTATCACAAACCCTAAACACTTGAGAATTCTCTGAACTTTCAACCGAAAAGATGTCTCAGATTTCAGAAATTCCCGCTTCTGCTTACACTCCTGAAATGGAGATTCTTGGGGCCCTACCCGATATTCCGACGTTCGATGGCGAACCGGTACCGGTGAGCCGGAATCCGTTGACCCCCGGGACACGACCGCTGCAGCTTCTGCCATTGCCGGGTACGGAGTTCCCAGTCAGATATGAGACGAGCCGGATGCGCGGCTTTCAATCCGAGGTAAGTAAAAATTTTCTTTCAATTTTCATTTTTTACTGCTTTTAATCCATAGTTGTAGCAATAGGACTATGTTTTGTGGTTTATGCCTGCGTCAACAGTCGCGTCACGCTGGTAGGAGTTGCGTGGCGCGGCTGTTCTTCCATGAACAGTTGCGTGACGCAACTGTTCGAGGAGCCAGAAACCCTAGCTTGCCTTGAACCTTAGAATCGACCCTCTTTTATTGCATTAAAACTTAATTCGTTGACCTTTAATTGTTGGTAGCTTTAGGCGACTTGATTTTGCCCTAAAAATTGCATGAAAACAACACGAACATAGTGAAATTAGGTTGAAATTGAATTACTGCGTACCTTCGATAGTTGCGTCACGCTGCTGTTCTTTGGAGGAACAGTTGCATGACGCGACTGTTTGTTAATGAGTAAGAGTCTTGAACAGTTGCGTGACGCAGTTAGAGAGATGCGTGGCGCATCTGTTCTTAGGGCAACGTATTTCGAACAGTCGTGTGACGCAGCTGTGGAGTGGCGTGACGCGAGTGCTGAGATGCGCTACGCAGCCGTGCTTCTAGGTGCGCAACTTGGACGAAGCTGCGTGACGCGGCTACGTGGTCGCGTGACGCGGCTTTGTAGTTGCATGACGCAGCTACGGTTCAAACCGTTTTTGGTCTTTTTTTTCATTTTTCCTGAGTAATCTTTTAATGGATGTTCCTTGTTTGCAGGTGCTGGCCCAGAGATATCAGGAGATCTGCCAGCGTTTCGGGTTTGCCCGGTCCTACATTGGTCGGTTGTACTCCGAGCGGCATGAGTTGGTATGAATTTTACGCACATTTACCTTTTTTGCTTCTTATTATTTGGTAAACTTTCTTACACATGTCTGCTTTTACAGGAGTTGGAGAACGGGAGGTTGCGGAGGCATCAATCTCGTCAGTCCAGTGTTGTGAGCCGGCTTTAGGCGGAGGTAGAGCGGCTTCGGACGAAACTGGAGGTTGAGGGCATCCCGCTCGACTCTTCTGATGAGGATGTGGATGGCACTTCTTCCGATGAGGCGCCACCGTCTCCATCTCCTTCGGCTGCCACTGGTCCTAGCCGTAGGCGGCGGTAGTCCTGCTGCATGTCTCAGCCATTTTTGAACATTTTTGCAGATTTTGAACACTCAGTAGTGTTAAATTATTTTTTGGATGGTTGTACAGTTATTTATTTTTATTTTCTTTTCATGGTATTATTTACACACATTTTTTTATATCGTTGTATGTGTTTATATCTTACAACTGCGAAGTCTTGTTCCTGCAAAAATAAAACACAAATACAAGAATACGAAAAATAGTACGGTGTCCCGTTTGTTTGCAAAAACGGTGCACCTTGTTAGTGGTCCATGGACCGATTTATTATAAATAAAATGAATGAAATAAATTGAAATAAAGAATAAAATAATGGACTTAAAACGAAATACTACAAAAATCAATCACCAAGCAACAGTGGATCGTATCACTTACCTGACAGGGCGATTAACGCGATCATAAAGGTTCAACCTCCTGATTTGTACAAATCGTCCTTCTTATTGATTAGTGCGGCTTTAAATGCTCACCAACCCAAGTAGTCCATACATGAATGTCTTTTCAACTACCTCTGATAGTGGACATTAAGTCGAGTGATGACAATGCTTCACTCACCGGTCCCTTTACCCTTCTATAAATGGGCGTTTCATTTCACTTTTCCTTCGCATCCAATCATTCAAAGCAGATCAATTTCTTAGATAATCCTTTTTCATGGCTTTCAGAAACCAAGTCTCAACCTTCGTCCAATCCATTTCTGATGACTTATGGCAGATTCCCCCTATGGATCAACTTGCCTGGTTGAGGTATTTCAAAGATCTAAAACCTAATCATGGCTTCTTGTCTTGGCTCGTTACTCATTTTAATCCGAATACCATGGTTTTCCGGTTTGAAGACTCTGAAGTGACTCCGACCTACGAGGAAATTTGTGCCGTGATGGATCATCATCCTGAACAAAATGAAACTCCGGCCTTGCCCCCAGGTCCTAGGTATAATCTAGCTGAGATTGTGGCCTTGTGTCCGGTTTATCTTCCTGATGGCATAAACATGGATCAGGGTCTTCCTTTGGGAGCCCTTTCTCAACAAGGTTCTGTCCATGAATGTGGATCCTTCTTGGATTCGAGCTTGTTGCTTCTTGTTGTTAAGTGTATATGCCCCGAAGAATCGTCAACCCGGAATTGGAGATTTTCGACTTCTGACAGTAATCCGTGACATGCAGCTGTACCGTCGTACTGTCTTTATGATGATCATGGGAGAAACAATGTGCTGGGTGAGGGATATTGCGCTTCATATCACCAATTTCAATATTCATCATCGCGGTTGTCCAATGTTGCTGCAGGCCTGGGCTTTAGATAAGTTAAGTCTGCTTCTTTCGGTCCCTGCTCGTTTGATTCCAACCTATGGTCCTGCCAACTTTCGGTCTCGGACTCGAGGACATTTCGACTTTGGGGATAACCCGACAATTTGGTGGATTTGTCCCTGGTGGAGGATCAGATTGGTTACTACTGGAAGCGTGAGCCTTAATTATGTGCTGTATGCTAGTCTAGATCGTTCTATGGCCTATTTCCAAGACAGGATCAGCCGTCAATATGGCATGATACAGCGCGTTCCCAGAGTCTATAACTTCGAGAGCGGTCTGATAACATCACATCTGTTGACCAACTTGGCTGACCGTTGGCGGAATCGAAACACTGTGTATTTAGATGAAGGAACGATGCAAGATACCGTGACACCTGCATATGTCAACTGGTTCTTTACTCCACAATGATGTCGTGCCCTGTGAAGGTTGGCCTCTACTAATAGGCCCTACTAGAATAAATTGTTGTCTTTTCTTTTCCTTTTGTACCCGGGCCATGAGCTTTTATTTAAATGTATCTGCTTTTCTTTCAATTAATGACCTTGATGGCTCTGCCTTTTTTAGTTTCTGCTTCCTGCACACATGAATCAACAACATACAACAAACTTTTTCCTTTGGAATTATTTGTTGCGTTAGTTATTTGGGCCTCCTGCCCTTGGGTTAACAAATGAAAGTTCGTAAAGTAAAGGTTATTTTGCAAAAATAGAATAAAAGCTTACGCTTGGAAACAACAAAGAATGGAGTGATTATTTTATTACCTGCACAAATCAAACAAACAAAATAACAAATGTAACTCCTTTATGTATGCATGAACCTATGCAAGTGCTAAGGTTTATTCATGGTTTTATATTGATCTTTCCAGGGAAATCACTGAGAAAGTGGTGCTCGTCCCTCTGATCAATGTCTTAAAAGAGTTCATGGTTTAGGCAGGGCCAACAATCGGAACATCTTAGATCAAATGAGTCGATCTTGGATCAAATAAGCAGAGAGGAAGGTCTTGCATCCTTCAACCATATCCCCGGAATAGGAAGAAAAATTTTGAACTTCAAATCTTTTATTAATCTTTCTTCTTTTCAACATTATACAGAAGTAAAGAAAGTTTATTCTAATACAATGGTCATTTACTCTTACTACTCGATTTCCTATTCTCCTTCAAGTCGGGTTGATGGCGTTGAGCAACCAATCACACATTTATCACGAATGCATGGCATGAATTCTGTATTTAAACTAAGCACCACACGTTGATCCTGAAAAAATTTTTTATTTTATTTTATTATTATTTTTTTTATGCTCTAACTTTTGCCTAGGCCGCCCTTTCGGGTTTTCAACCTAGCGAGCTTAATTCTTGCCTAAGCCGCCCTTTCGGGTTTTCGACTTAGCTTTTTTTTTTTTCGAAATCATCATTTCAGACGTAGAATCTTTTCATTTGGTCTTGATTGACGATTCGATTGACAGGTTCTCCTTCCATAGTGACCAATTCAGCGGCGCCTTTTGCTAATAGTTTGTGAACTCTGAACGGTCCATGCCAGTTGGGTTTAAATTTCCCACCAGGATGATTCTGGGCTTCATGGACTAATAATCTGATCAAAACCAGATCTCCGTTTCTTACTGCCCTTGGGTGTACTCGTTTATTGTAGAAACGAGCAATTCTTCTTTTTCTCATTTGATCCTGGAATCGAGCATTCAGTCTTTTCCCGTCTAAGAGCGCCAGATCTTCATATCTCTTCTTGACCCATTCCTCTTCAGTCAGACCAGCTTCTATCAAAACTCTGAGAGACTTCTTTTCGAGCTCTATCGGTAACACTACCTCCATCCCGTATACAAGTTCAAAAGGAGAAGCTCCGTTTACTGATTTGAATGTAGTGTGATGCCCCCAGAGAGTGAAAGGAAGTTTCTCAGCCCAGCTTCTATACCTTTCACACATCTTTGACAGGATTCTTTTGATCTCCTTATTCGCAGCTTCTACTGCGCCATTAGCCTGAGGGCGATAAGGAGAAGAATGGTGATGCTCAACCTTGTATCTATAAAGCAATTGGCCAACATCTGCCTGAAAATGAGAGCCATTATCTGTAACTATGTGATGGGGCACACCATAGTGACAGAAAATGTTCTGTTCGATGAATCTAGCCACATGTTTGGCGGTTAAGGTTTTGTAAGATTGAGCCTCAATCCATCTAGAGAAGTAGTCAACTGCGACCAATATATACCGATGGCCGTTGGATGCTGCTGGTGAAATTTTGCCGATGATGTCTATGCCCCATGTAGAAAAAGGCCAAGAAGGAGTTGTCGGATGGAGTTCAACAACAGGTAAGTGGCTTTTATTATCATGATATTGGCAAACTTTGCAATGACGCACATACTGAACACAGTCACCTTCCATCTTCATCCAGAAATAACCCTGCCTCATGATTTTTCTTGCTAGGCTCATGCCACTTAAATGAGTACCGCAAACTCCTTCATGCACCTTCCTCATTATGTCTGCTTCCTCTTTCTTACTTACACATCTCAGCAACATTCCATCCCAAGCTCTTCTGTAGAGTTCACCATTGGCTAGAACATAATTCAGAGCCATTTTTCTGAGAACTACACGGTCTTCTTTCGTTGCATCATTAGAAAAAGTACCGTCTTTCATGTACCTCAGGATATCCGTGAACCATGGTTCTTCCTCCGACTCTATCTGATTCACAAAATGTTCTTTGTAGCACGGGATATTGGCTGTGGTAATGATAAATGGCTTCTTCGGAACCTTGCTCAAATCCTGCCAAGCCGACGCTAAGTTTGCCAAGACGTCTGGAATTCTGTTATTGTGAATACTCAAATTTTGAGGCTCAAAAAGCCTATTTTCCCGGACTGCAAACAGTCCGGTCGGACCGAAGACCATTTTGGAAGTTCGCCGGAAGTAGGCCAATATGGTACTTGAAACGTCCAGAAAATTACGAGGATCGCAAAACTGGTCCCGGAATATTTTTTGGAGGTCCAAAACTCCCGAAAAAGCCTCTGGAGCGAAAAAAAAGGCACGGGTCGATGTGCCCGCCCACCCTCAAGGGCGGTCCAGCCCGCCCAAGCAGGGCGGGCACGCCCGCTCGGCCCAGACGGGCATGCCCGCCCAGCAGAGCGGGCGCGCCCGCCCGGGCCAGGCGGGCACGCCCACCCAAGCAGGGCGGGCGCGCCCGCTCGGACCGGGCGGGCATGCCTGCCCTCCAGGGCGGGCAGAACCGCCCTCGGGTTTCTTTTTTCCTATAAAATCGGCCCCGGGGCCTCCGTTTTTACTCACTCAGTCTGTGTTGACGGACGCTCCTTCTCCCCTATGCTCCTTGCGATTCTTTACTGCTTTTCTGCATTTTAGTTTAGCTTTAATTGCTTTCTTGCCTTGTTAAGTGGTCATTAAAATCAAATTAATTAATATTACCTTAACGAGGAGCTTAACCTGGAGTTAAGAAGCGGTCGACGATTAAATCAGGTACATGAACTAGACTCTGCCTATTTAATTTTAGCACTTCATGCATACTTCTCTTCTACTCCTAATAATTCTACAATTGCATAAAAGCATTCACGTCAATCATTAGGCAAATAAACTGCCTCAATTAAATAAATTTAGGCCGAACGCCCGGTTAATCAATAATCATGGTGATAAGCTTAAATCCGACAATATTGGTTTAAAATACCTAGTTAATTAATAACTACGGTGTATTTGCCTATTTCGAACAGTTCAGTTAAAAGTCCAATTAATCAATAATTGCGGCTAAAGACCTTAATAAATCACATTTTTTTTGGCAACAAATTGCCTACAGTTTAATCAATCACATTGTTGGCAACAAATTGCCTATGGTTTAATCAATCGCTTTTGGCAAACAAATTGCCTATAAGTAAGATAAACCATTTTTTAGCGACAAATCGCTTAAATCACTCTTTTTGGCTAAAAGCCTTAAAATCAATCAATTTTTGGCGACAATCACCCAATCATCAGCTTTTGGCACACAGATTGCCTAAATCAACTTTTTTTGGCTAAAAGCCTTAAAATAATCAATTTTGGCGACAATCGCCTAAATCACATCAATTTTTGGCAACAATTGCCTAAATCAATCCATTTTGGCGACAATCGCCTAAAATCAATCATTTTGGCAATCAAATTGCCTAAATCACTCTTTTTGGCTAAAAGCCTTAAAATCAATCATTTTAGGAGACAATCGCCTAAAATCAATCATTTTGGCAATCAAATTGCCTAAATCAATCTTTTTGGCTAAAAGCCTTAAATCAACAATTTTGGCATCAAATGCCTAAAAATCAATTTTCAGGCAGAATGCCTAAACAAAATGCACAAAGCATACACACACTCATGCATAAAGCATCCCCATTCAAAGCCCTCTAAAAGAGGCCTATCGAACTACGTTGACTTTGATCTTCCATTCAAACGGAAGTACATAGGCACGTTAGGGATTTAACCCCGAGCGGCAAGTTGAAATCACATAAACATTTTTCATTGGTCCAATTACATCATTTTACCCTGCAAAGCATTCATTGTTTTGGTTAGTTCATCAGCATGACATAGTCTCGGGATCCACCTCGGGTTCGTAGACCATGCCTTAACATTGGGTTAATTAATCTAGCATTTAGGTTAATTAAAATTGGAGTCACTTAGGGTTTTTCCTAGTTTACCCTAAAATAATTAAACAAGGTGGCGACTCATACATTCACGTGCATTTCTGCCCTTAGTCACATGCATCATATGCATTTGATGTTTTGGGGAGGGGTTCACAGCTTGGCGACTTCACTGGGGACAACATGTAATTATTTTGCATAAGTGGACTACAATTGCTGCATAGACTAACTTGCCCTTCGTTAGGGTATTATTCTACTATGTTTTGTTTTGCAGGGTACCTTGACATAAATCGAGTGTTCTTTCTTTAAGAATACTCGATGAGAGGAAATTTGAACTTAATTGGCAAATTTGATTAAGACATTTAAATTTGTTGATTTATTTGCACGATTGAGAATCCTTTTCTCCATTGCATAAAAAAATGAATTTCAAATGAATTTCTTCTCTCTCTGTTCAAACTTCTGAGTCTGGATAGCAAGTAGCGCTGATCGGCAGGTCTCATTGATTATGTCGATGGACAACCAAAGGGTCCTCCCTGTTACCGCAAACCGCCCCTAATCCTTTTGGGGGTGGCCCATGGGTATGCGTACTGTTGGACCCACGCGAAACTCTTTGTTTCACATGTGGTTAGGTATATCCATACTCAAGGTTCAAGGGTCCCTTATAAGCTGATTCTCTATTTGAGTCATAGCCTATAGAACCTATCCTTTAGGACTGTATGCACCCAATGATGTGAATCATATTCATTAAACAGATTATGACGTGTTGTTATGCGCATTCACGACATATCATAAACATGGGCTAAACACAAAAAGAGCATGAAACACTCTTCTCATCCATGCACAGTCGGACATGTTAAGGATTAGTTGTAAATAGAACTCTATTAGGAGTTGTAAATAGAACTCTATTAGGAGTTAGATTCTAAATAGGTTTATAGTATCTTGTATGTGTATATATATGTGTCCCTATTGATGAATCAAATATAGAAAAATATTTTCCCACATTAAATCTACATGGTATCAGAGCCTGTGGCTCTTTAAACTTGATTTTTTGCCGTTTGCATAGAAAATTCCGGCGTTCCCTCAAAATCCGGTCACCGGATTTCCTGCAGGTGGTGGCTGTCAGTGTTGGTGACTGTTCTAGGGTCACTTTTTTGTCTCACCGCCCACTCCAGGAGTTGCTCCAGCTGCCGATCGGTCTTTCCCCAGAATCCGGTCACCGGATTCCCTGCACGTGGGCCTCACGCGCCGATACAAGATTCTGCTACAGTACCACGCGCCGGCGCGTCCAGCTGTTTCCGGCGATCGGAAATTGTGTTCTGGCTTTGTTTTTCTGTCAGCAGTCTACTCAGGTGGTTGTTTTTCCGATCCGGCGACATTTTGGTAGGGGCGTACTCAGTTTTGTCAATTTGGCGTTTCAGGTTACCTTTCGCTCCTGTTTGCATTGAAAGACTATTTTTTTTGGTGTCTGTTTCTGCGTTGCTGGTAGGGGATTTAGTTTTTATTAATAATGGATCCTCCAACTACGGATTCTAAAACTACTATTACTGAATTGATCCCAGCAATGAATAAGATCACAGAACATAAATTGAAAGGAAATAATTATTTAGATTGGAGTAAGACAATTCGAATTTATTTGCGAAGTGTTGAAAAAGATGATCATCTAATTGATGATCCACCAACTGATGACACTTAGGGTTTTTCCTAGTTTACCCTAAAATAATTAAACAAGGTGGCGACTAATACATTCACTTGCATTTCTGCCCTTAGTCACATGCATCATATGCATTTGATGTTTTGGGGAGGGGTTCACAGTTATAGGTTCTTCCTATGTGAGTGAAAGTGATCTTGTCAAATAGTGCTGCCTTTTTCAACAAGTACTCAACATAAGGCTTCAGTCTTTCTTCCTCTACTTCCATCTCTCGTTAGCATGTTCAATAACCAATAACGAATCTCCTATTACTTCGACCTCCTTAGCACTGGATGTAAGGAGAGCTTCCATCCCCATGATGCATGCTTCATATTCTGCCATGTTATTAGTGACCGGGAACAACAACCTCTTGCACATCGTGGTAACCTCGCCATTAGGTGCTTCAATTACAATACCAGCTCCAGCTCCATTTTTGTTGGCTGATCCATCAAAGTACAATCTCCAAGCTTCTGTTTCGATACATAGTAAGTACTCATCCGGAAACTCCAATTCCCAAGGTTCATCACTTGCAATTGGATTTTCTGCCAGGAATTCTGCTACAGCCCGACCTTTGACCGTTTTCTTCGTTAGAAATTTTGCATCCACGCTAGACATCTGAATTAACCACTTAGACAACCGTCCTTCTAGAGTAGGCATTTTCTGCAAATACTTCAGAGGATCAATTTTGGAGACAAAAGTGACCTTGAAGGAATCAAAGTAAGGCCGTAACTTCTTTATCGACCATACTACTGCCATGCATGTTTTCTCCACCAAGTTGTACTTCTCCTCTGTAGGCAGTAGTTTCTTGCTAATGTAATAAATGGCCTTTTCTACTCCAGCGGCGTCCGGCTGTACCAACATTGCTCCAACCCCTGCATCTTCTACAGATAGATATAAGATTAGAGGTTCTCCTGGTCTTGGTGAACTGAGCACTGGTGGATTCATCAAGTATTTCTTTATGTGGTCAAAGGCCTTCTGGTAGTCCTCGTTCCACTTGACTGGCTGATTTTTCTTCAGTAGCTTGAAAATTGGAGCACAGGTGATGGATAACCTCGAAATAAACCTGCTAATGTACTGAATTTTACCCAAAAAGCTTCTCACCTGACGTTCTATTCTTGGCGGTTCCATATCCTGAATGGCTTTTATTTTGTCCGGATCAACCTCAATCCCGTTAGGTCCTACAACGAAACCTAACAACTTCCCTTTCGTCACTCCGAATACGCACTTCTTGGGATTGAGTCTCAAGTTGTACTGCTTGACCCATGCGAAGAACTTTTCCAACATCTCTGCATGTTCTTCTTGTGTTTTTGTCATGATCACCATGTCATCCACATATACTTCTAGCCCTTTATGGATCATGTCATGAAACAGTGTGGTAGCCATTCTCTGGTATGTTGCCCCGGCATTCTTCAATCCGAATGGCATTACTTTGTAGCAAAATGTTCCGAAGTCTATGGTGAAGGCCGTCTTGTGTTTGTCCACTAAAGCCATCAGTATCTGATTGTATCCAGAAAATCCGTCCATAATAGAATAACATCCCATTCCGGCAGCGCTGTCGATCAAAACATCTATGTGCGGAAGTGGAAAGTCATCTTTAGGTGAGGCTTTATTCAAGTCTCTGTAATCGACACAGACCCTTATCCTCCCATCTTTCTTCAGTACCGGGACTATATTCGCCAACCATTCCGGATAGTTAACTACTTCTAAGAATCCTGCATCCAACTACTTCTGGACTTCAGCTTTGATCTTGTCTTGCCATTCTGGTCTGACCCTTCTCCTTTTCTGCTTTACTGGCTTAACACTCGGATCAGTAGGAATGAAGTGCTCTGCTATTGATCTGTCGATCCCTGGCATGTCCGCATAACTCCAGGCAAATACCTCTAAATTTCTTTTGATGCATTCTTGAAGATCCTGTCTAAGCTCAGGTTTAAAGTCTGATCCGATTTCGATTATTTTAGGATCTTCAGTGGTGCTTAAGTTAAATGCAAAATGATGCAATGCATTTATGTCAAATATGCGCGTGGTATAATCAATGCCATGAACGTGACAATCAGGAAAACAAGAAAACAAATAGTCAAAGTTCACTTCCATTGATTGAAGTAAAAGAGGAAAACCATCCATAGTGTTCTCAAAACAAGGATCAGAAAAACAAAATACAAGATTAACCGCCTGTTCAATACATTCATTACAAGTGTCTTTTATTGCCTGGATTACTTCATCGGCATCTGCAACTCCTTCTTCTTCCACCGGGGTAGCTTCTATCTTCTCTTCTATCAGCTTCGCCTTCAATGCCTTCCTCTCCGCTTCTTCGGTGTCTTTGGCAGCTAGAACCGACTGGAGGATGCGCGCCTTGGCCTTTTGCTCTTGCGCCAGCTTTGAAGCTTCATCCCTAATCCCCAGAAAGTCTTCAAACTTGGATATCTTCTTCAACCACTCAGATTCAGTGCTCGCTTCTGTCATACATACCATGAATTCAGTTCCATCCACCAGTTGTTCCAAGGAAGGTTCGGGCGACTTGACCAGCTTCTCCTCATAATCGGTCATGAATATCTCCAAGCCGGGATAGGTCTTTCCCCTACTCTGAAATTCCCCTTCAGCCTGTGGAATAAAGAAGATCTGATTCACATTTGATGCTCTAATTGGAGACCGAACCTCATATTTTTCTTTCTTTCTATTCTCAGAGTAGCCCAATCCGCGCTTGTCTTGTTGCCCCAATGCCGATGAGAGAGGCTCAAACCTTCCTTGTAGCTCCCTGCCTAAACCCTTGCCGTATTGCCAATTCATCTTCTTCATCATTTTCCTAGAGAAAGGACTCATTCTATTCACTGCACTTTTGCTCTTGATGGGGGACGCATCAATTACTGCCACCTGAAAACCTGATAATGGTACTGCCAGCTCTAAACCTTCCACTGTTGCCACACTCAGATCCTCTTGCGCGTTGACTGTCACCACATCTGTACCCCACGGAATTTTTACTTTTCTGTGCAGAGTGGACGGAACTGCGCCCAAAGGATGGAGCTAGGGTCTTCCCAACAAAAGAGCATAGTTGGCTAAAATGTCAAGCACAACCACGTCTACCCAGCTTTCCACTGCCCCTGTGGATATCTTTGCTTTGAAGGTCCCTTTTGCATTCCGCATAGTGTTATCATAAGCCTTGACCACCATGTTTGATGGCTTAAGCTCTGATTCCTCGATTTTAAACTTAGACAGCATCTTCAGCGGACATACACACAATGCTGATCCATTATCTACCATCACATTCTGGGTATCTCGTCCATTGACGGTGATCTGAATGTACAACGGTTTACAGTGGTTTCTTCCTTCTGGTGGAAGGTCTGAGTTAAAGAAAGTGACTTCACCTATTCTCCGCTGTAGCACATTGATCATATCAACACTTTGAATTCGAGCTAGCACTCTGACAAAGGTCATGGCTTCAAGTAAAGCTTCTCTATGCTCCTTGGATGCAATCAGCAAATCCCATATAGAAATATCAGCTCTTGTTCTTTGCAATTGACTCAACACTGAACCGGCGGTCACTCCACTAGGCGCCTTACTCTGACTGCTTTCTCCAACCTCAACAGCCTTCTTCTGTCCTTTTACTACCTCTTCCTCTTTCTTCTTTTCTTTTGGCTCCTCTTCGCCTTTCTCTGTCACTTTCTTCTTCATTCCGCCAATAGCAACCTCTTTCCCCTTAGCCTGCATGCTGCTCACGGGATTGTATACTCGCTCACTCCGAGTCAAACTCTGAACACCTACCTCGTTCACTTCCTCCTCACTGCTATAGTACCACTGTTCTTCTTGATCAGCTAAGCTCTTTTGAATGGCAAGCTGCAGTTGCTCATCTTCATCTTCAGGTACATCACCCACTTTCACCGTGATGCTTTTCTCAATCTCAATCTTCACTGGCACCTTCTCTTCCTCGTCGCTACTACAATCATCCCATATGTTCAACATGGCACACATCCGCTCTTCCCATTCTGCTTCCGCCAATACCACTTCTTCTGGTAATCCACTCCCAATCGCGTTGATCGATCCACCCGACTGAGACTTACAGGATGGATAATTGTACTGATATTGGGGAAGTGGGTTGTTCTTGGTACTTGGCTTGCTCTTGTCTGAAGGCTTCGTAATCTTCCCACTGTCAATCAAATCTTGAATATCGTGCCTCAATTTGAAACATTCGTCAGTTGAATGTCCTTTGCACTAATGATAATCACAATTTCTGTCCATGTACCTCCCTCGCACGGGTCTAGCCGGGTCGACCGGCAGCTTTGACAACACTCCATTTTTTATGCACGACCTTAGCACTGTGCTCAAGGGTCTACCTAAATCTGTGAATTCTCTTCTGGTTCTCTCATTAATTGCCCCCACTACGGCATTATTATTCCCCGACTGGTTTTGATTACTGCTTCAAGCATTTCTGTCACCATAGGAGGTCCGATAGTTGTCAAACCCTCTATTCTTTTTCTTTTCTTCCTTATACAGCTCTCCTATGTTCAGGCCAGTGCTTTGAACTAGAGCAAAATCGGTGAGAGGTTGGGTCAACATCCTTTCCTTGAAGAAGGGCAACAGACTCCTACTGAAGATACGGATCAATTCTTTATCCTTCGGTCTTGTCTGAACTCTATACAGCTTCGTTCTCCACCTCCTATAGTAATCGGAAAAGCTTTCGTCCTTCCCCTGTCTTAAGCTTTCCAAGTCGCGCAAGCCAAACTCGTCACTCTCGTCGGTCTTGAAGTGTTTAAGGAAAGCGGTCTGCAACTTGATCCAATTCTTCTGCACCTCTTCATCTAGATCATCGTACCATCTCCGGTAGTCTTTGTGCAATGTTTGCGAAAATGCTCGCAAAACATCTTCCTGTTGTACCGGTTCATCTGTGACACTCGGAGAAATTCAGACAGGTGAGAACGGGGATCATTATCTCCTTCAAATATGGTATGCTTGAAAGTCTTGAATGAGGCAGAACTGCTCGGGTGTAAAACATATTCAGTTATGTGAAAGTTGGTGGCTGGGTCTTTTTCCTTCATTGCAGCCATCTTATCAAATCTTTCCTTCAGCTCGGCTAGTTGCTTGAGCACATCATTCTCAACAGGGGTGGCGTTTCCCACAGAAGTCTGATTATCTGACACAGGGTCGGGCATTTGCCTCTCTTTAACCACAGGTTGGCTGCTAGAAGGGGGAGTATTTTGGTTTTAGGCCCTGTCTTGAGCAAGAGCAGCTGCCACAATCTGAGCAATGGTCCTTATCTGAGCTTGTGAAAACCCGGATTCACCCCCTATATCATCTGCCATTTCTACTAAATCTGAGTCGGGCTCTAAATCTGATGAACTTGAGTAGCTTACTGAACTGACCGGGATGAACTATAGGATTGGGGATGTTCTGAGTAGACGCTGACCAGGATGTCGGTGCCAAACTCTCGAAGCGGTTTCCCGGGAAGGATCAATTCTGGCCAAAAAATTTCTGAGTTAAAGAGGGTCCTGCATGTATGCATGTGAAAATGAAAGCACATAGGATGAGAAATGCGTTTCTAATGTGCTAAAGCCAGCATGGAAATAAGATCTCGATTTCGACGACTGGACCGAAAATTCAGTGTGAATAATATGACAATACCTTATTTTGTATTTAAACATTTCGGGCATTATCTGTCGTCGACCATTCCTTTTGGATTTACGATCGACTATTTTCTCTCAAATCCCTAACTTTTGCCTCAGAATGAAAGAATTTCCGAGTGGGATTTTATTATTTTGTTATTGCGTATCTTTTGTATCCTTACTTTTTGCCTTGAAACGTATGGCCCCAAGCAGGATGTTATTCTATTTTGTTACAAAATTTTTATAATCTCTCACTTATTTTCAGATAATGCGAGAAATGTAAAAATACAAAGGAATCGCCACTCCCTTATATCTCCCTTTTCTTTTGGGTATTGATTCATTATAAGTGATTGCATAATATTATTCAAAACGAATTTGAGATCCAGCCTCAAAACGAAGGTCAAATGTCCATGCCGAACATTAGCTCTTATTAATGCATGGCTGAAAGGAAAAATGTTACATGGTGCATGAATGTCACAACATATGTACAGTTTATATCAAACAGGGGAACGAGAGTTGGGAAATGCATGCCTTCCAACCTTATTTCTCCCACACACGAATTCCGTTGGTATAAAATTTCGACATCTGTTTCCTAGGAATTGGTCTAATCTCGACAACCAACAGGGGGTTTTGAGATTGACGACATTAACTCTTGGAAGTGAATGCGGTATAACAACAGCAAACAGAATCGGGTGCACCTTAGAGGAAGTAACTAAGGCTTTTAACTATATGCATTGGCTTTGGTCTTATTGGGCTTAACAAAGTCTGGGTTTCGCAAACAGGATTCGGGCTTTGTTGGGCCTACTCCTTTTGATGCACCTTTGAGGTACTAGGCTTGCAGTTGGTAGTAATGTTAATTCTCGGATGGATGCACCTTAAACGCGAGGTTTAGGCTAGATCCACCATCAAACTTAAAACCAGTACCGAAGGGTAGTATGGGTAGAATGAGGTGAGAAGAGAGAAATGCGAATGAATGCAAAAACTCTAGAAAGAAAAAAGGAAAGCAGTTAAACATATACGGACGATTAATAATTTTCCATCGGCTTTTCTAACCAATTTTATTTAAAAAGGTAGGTTTTTTTTAGAGTCAATTCCTAATTGCAACCACTAAATTATTTATTAAAAATAACCGGAGATTAGTGGGTGCAAAATCCCCAGTGAAGTCGCCAAACTGTTTTCCCCGAAACATCACGAAAAATCGGTTTGGTTTTAGTTGGTTATTATTTTGAAAAAGAGGTGATAAAACCCTTTTTGGATACGCGGTGCCGATAAATCGGTCTTACAAATTATTTTAGTCGCCACCCATTATTTCGGCAATGGGACCGTTTACTTTGTAAAGGTGACTTCATTTAAAAACCCAATTTTATTTAATGCCAAATTATTTGAAAGAAAACTGGTCAGGCGTACCAAGTACGATTCTAGGTAAGGGAATTAGGTACGTCGGCCCATTGGAAACCGACGCCTGGAAAACCGGCCTCTTTTAACCTACGATTTCTAATTGATTTTATTTTAGAAAAGCCAATTATTTAAACCCAACCCGAATAAATCGAACCGAGCTCCTATGTGGAAAATTATTTGATCGTCCCAAGCAAACTCATCCATTGCATTCATTCATAAATTAAGCATCACATCCATCATTCATCCTCCATACATATCAAATAAAATTAAAAGACCCGCTCTTGCCTTATGGTTAAAGGCGGGCCACAAACCGGCTTTAATAATATAGTTAAGAAGGAATAACAAATATTAAATCTCAAAATATCATAATCACAACATATTAATTGATTTGGTTTGATTAAAACTCAATTTTCCCATTATTGACCTTTTTCTGGATTGAGATTAAAATTTACTTAATGAAATAAAAATAACAAAAATAAATTGCAACTGGGGGACAGTCGCGTCACGCGGGTGTTCTATGGAAGAACAGTTGCGTGGCGCGACTCTTGTCTTTTATTCTGGAACTTATAGCAGTTGCGTCACGCGGGTGTTCTATGAAGAATAGTCACGTGACGGAACTCTGTCATTCCTGCTGGAATTAAGAACAGTCGCGTCACGCGGGTGTTCTATGAAGAACAGTCGCGTGACGGAACTCTTTCCAACGTGACGGAACTGTTTGTGACTTATTTATAACACTCAGACTTATTGATTATTCATTTTTAGCGAAACATTATATACAAATATAAAACAAAATATAACTGAGTACACAAACAGCTGCGTCACGCAGGTGGTCCAATCCAGGTTAAGAGCTTTTGGACAGGAGCAGTCGCGTCACGCAGGTAGTAGCTGCGTGACGCGACTGCTCTGGTCCGCAACTACCTTTCAAACTATTCTTTTCTATGTGTTCTTTTTATTATAAATGATTAAAATCAACCCAGAAGATTTCAACAATGGACAAACTCAAGTTTAATCAATAATAGGTCAACTAAACACTGTGAAAATGAGATTTTTAGGAGATAAAATGCTAGAAATAAAAAGGAAGAGTTAGAATCGTTACCTAGCCCTTAGATTTGAGGATTGCATGCGCTGAGATTAACTCAGAAGTGTTGTTTCACGATCCCAGAAGTGTATACACCAAGTCCTTTCACAAAATAGATAGTTTTCTTTTTTTTTCTTTCTTTCTTTGCTCTCTCTTCCTCCTCTTATCTTTTTTTTGTATTTTCTTTTTTTTGATTTTGAATCTAAAATATCTATGACTCAATCTTCCCAAGTTTACTCAGTTGAATTCTTAAGGAAGAACCCTAGTCGTTAACCTAAAAACTCAAACTCAGAATGCGATTTTTCTTAGAGGAAATGAGAGCAAAGTGTCAAAAAGGTCCCGTTTTTGCTGTAAAATGTTGTATTTATATGGCTAGGGCAACAGAGTAGTCGCGTCACGCGGGTATAAGCTGTGTGACGCACCAGTAAGCTCGAGTGACGCGACTTACTTTTCGTACAGTTGCCGCGTATCCATACAAACAGTGCAGGCCGTTGCACGGGCGCGCGCCAGAGGTGTCAGCCCTGTTAGAGCTGCGTGACGCAGCTAAGAGTGCCGTCACGTAGGTACTAGCTGCGTGACGCAACCCTAACGCGGGTCAGGCTGCTTTGGGCGGTTTGATTCAATTATTGGTTCAAACACTTCTGGTTTATCATGATACCTTCTCCCTTATCCTCATATCATCATCGGGTCAGGTGGAGGCATAAAATCAGGCGTCAATAGAAGGAGCAAATTTTGAGGATGGGCAGAGGAGGAAACCCCGCCGTTGGTTTTTTTCCTCTTTGAAATGAAATGATCCAATGCATGGACTTATGTTTGCAACTTAAAGATGTTTTTGCCTCTTTGAGGACTTAAAAAGAAATTTTGCCTCTTAGAGGACTTAAAAAAAAGAGGTTTTCCCCTTAATGAGGGCTTGAAAAGAGATTTTACCTCTTAGAGGACTTGGAAAGATGTTTTGCCTCTTAATGAGGGTTTGACAAGAGATTTTGCCTCTTAGAGGACTTGAAAAGATGTTTTTCCTCTTAATGAGGGCTTTGAAAAGAGATTTTGCCTCTTAGAGGACTTGAAAAGATGTTTTGCCTCTTAATGAGGGCTTGAAAAAGAGATTTGCTTTATTTTTGTTTTTTTCTTTGAGAAACAAGGGTCCACCTAAAGTCGAAATGATCAAATGGCTTGGTTTTGGATGAAAAATGGTTGGTTATTGGTCAGGGTTTCACCCTAGGTTTTATGTAAAAAAAAAAAAAGGTTAACCATTAACCGGGTTCTACCCTGGGTTTGTGTAAAAGAGATTGACGATGGTTGGGTTTCACCCTGGGTTGTGTATGTTTTTTTTTTTTTTTTTTTTATAACACTTGCCCCTGAATCCGACTTGGAGGATTTTGCCCCCTGCTCGAGAGAATTGATGCCCTTATTAGCTGAAATAGAATTTCTTCTTAATGAAAGACTAAAAATTCCGTGATTACTTCTGTGATGGGAGAATGGTGAAGGTTCTTATCACTTCTTGCCCCCAAAATGGTGCTGACCATGGAATACTTCAAAACATTGGTGTTGTACTTGTCCAATTGATTGAGGAATCAAAGAGAACAAGGCCACTTATACGACTCGAGGAAATGGACAATGTGGATGACATCGCTCGTCTGAAAGGATCGAAGAAACGATGGTCCGAGTGGAGACGAGGTATTAAAGAATTACCTTTCAACGATTATGCTTGACATTTTTTAGGGTTGTTTTGGAAACCCCGGGGATTGAATTGACATTTTCCTCTCTCTCTTTTTTTTTTGAGGAATGACTCAAAGAGTGACGCTTTCAAGACGAACTTTTGAGAATGACTCGATTTTTGTGACTCATTGTGGAATGACCACTGGTGATGAAGACTTGATTTTAGAGACTCATTGGAGACTCAAATTTTTCTTGTAGTGAATTTTGACTCGAAGGAACTCGGTGATTCCTGGAAAAAATGATTTATATACTCCCAAGGAGACCTTTGAAAGGGATTTTTTTTTTAAGGACATACTTTGCTGTTTATCCTACAAAAATGGACTCTCTAAAAGAATTCATGAAAGCACTCTTTTTTTTTTCTTTTTTTTTTTTTTTTGCCTTAACTTTTGCCTAGTAGCCGCCCTTTCAGGTTTTCGACTCTAGCAGGCTCTTTGCCCTAACTTTTGCCTAGACTGCCCTTTCGGGTTTTCAGCCTAGCGGGCTCAATTCTTGCCTGAAGCCGTCCTTTCGGGTTTTTCAACTCCAGCTTTTATTTTTCTTTTCTTCTCTTTTTTTATTTTATTTTTATTTTTTATATTGGCAAAGAGAAAATGCTATTTATGATGCAAACTTATGCTTGTGACCGCGCCTTTGCGGCTGCCTACGTATCTCCAAGAACTCTTCGGGGGATGGGGAGAATCAGGCCTTTCGTAGTTCCTTTGGGGATGCGAACTTCATGCTCGGCTGGTGTGGAATTCATCTCCGACTTGATGTTAGTGCGGAATTCATTTCTGACTTGATTTCTTCCCTGGATTCCTTCCCGGCTTGATGTCTTTACGGGATTCCTTCCCGACTGGATGTCTTTGCAGGATTCCTTCCCGACTTGATGTTGATGCAGAATTCATTTCTGACTTGATTTCTTCGCGGGATTCCTTCCCGGCTTGATGTCTTTACGGGATTCCTTCCCGACTGGATGTCTTTGCAGGATTCCTTCTCGACTTGATGTTGTTGAATCAACTTATTGACTCGAGTTCGTATGATAATGATGACCCTAGGCAAATCTGACTCTGTTGTTGTAGTGGTTTTATCACTGGTTGACTGAAATATGACTTGTATTCATCACAAAGAGTTTTGAATACCCACGTTGTGGTGGTAACTTGAGTGGCTTGAGTGTTGAAGAAGCTTTTATGCTTTGAGTTTGTGGCTTCGCCATGTTTGAATTCTTGAGGTTAATTTGACTCCTTTTCTTGAACTTTATCTTCCTCTGAATTTGAAACTTATTTCCTCAATGGTTCTCCTCTCCATAAGGAATTTTGAGGAGACTCTTCCTTTTCCTTGTTTTGAGAAATGATCCTTGTTTATAAGGACACTTGTACCTGTGCCATGCTTGGCGCTTGATTTTCAAGGTGTTTGTTGTCATCGAATTCGTGGAAATGACTGCTTCTTTTAACTTGCTTTTTCAAAATGTGAGCAGCCGCTTGGTCTTTGTCCGTATGGCTGAAATGATTTGTCATCTACGCTTGATGGGCTTGAATTTAACGGAGAGCTTGCAGTTGACCCGTTTTTGACAACTTGATTTCCTGTAGCTTTGTCCTTAATTTCTTTCTTTTGTGCAAAAGTTCCTTTTGACCCATTTTTTCCTTTTGCTTGTTTGCTTCCTTTTGACCAGGGGTTCCTTTTCGTCCCATTTTTTCCTTTTGCTTGCTTAGAAGCAGCCTCTCCATAAAGAATTTCAAGGCAACTTGATTCTGAGATGTCTTGAGTGGTGTATGGATAGCATTGCGACTTCGTGCAGACCCAACCCAATTCCAAACATAACTTCTTTATTCTGTCGCTTTTAAGCTCAAAATTCAAACACCTCTCTATCGGAGCATCTTCCATTCCTGGGTTTTCGGAGAAACCATTCTGGCCCTAACCCCTTCAATCGGCTTTGCCTCGGTACTGTTTGAAGTCTTGCGTACCCTTTGCTGGATCCTTTCCATGATTACCCTTCAAAACTTCCCCTTTGGTGGCGCTTCTTAGGATGCCCCTAGTTTTGATTGATGCAGAGCAAATGAATGCATTTTTCTTTGCCAATTTTTATTATCTTTTTTTATCATCATTTTTTTTAATTTTTTATTATTTTTTTTTTGATTTTTTTTTTGTGCTTTCACAAGAAAGGATAGGGAAAGAGTATAAACATGAGTGGAACGTAAACTGATCCCGTTTTATTGATAAGACAAATTTTGTGTACAAAAGACACTTAGATTTACAAATGAAAACTTGAATGGAAATGAAAATGAAAAGAAAACTAGACCCTAAAAGATAGACTCTAGGTGGACTGTGATGGACTAAGGTTGGATTGACTGTAGTGACTTTGTTCTTCTCGATGCTTAAATCGATCAGACAGGTTGTTGTTGGTCTTGAACAATTCCTTTGTTCTTTTGGAGGTTTGATCTCAACCTTCTCAGACACAAACTTCATTCATTTCTAAGAAAAATTCGAAAGGATCGAACGATTCTTGTTCAACAAATTTTTTTTTTGCATTAATCCCATGGTTAGGCAAGGGATTGGTTGATATTCATCTTGCTCTTGGGGATGATGGACCCATTGTCAACCAGGTCTTGTAGACGATTTTTCAAAGTCCAGCATGATTCGGTCTTATGCCCATGTCCTTGATGGTACTCACAGTATTCATTGGCTTTGAAATTCCGGGGCAGGGGGTTTGGTAATGGCCTTGCTTCTAAGGGCTTCAGTAAATTTGCTTTCACTGCTTCTCGGAACACCAAAAGGATTGGCATGCCGAGATCAGTATACTGCCTCCTTGGCTGATTGTTTCCCAAATTCCCAACACGTAAAGGATTCGTGGGGATTATACTGGCTATTTCATTTGTCTCACTGGACCCAGCATGATTCTGCTTCTTGTATGAGTCTTCTTTGAGTTGACCCAACTGGATTAAGTCTTCCACCTTAGTTGCAGTCGCAATGAGCGATTGGAATGTAGGCAAGTACTGTGTTTGAAGCTGTGACTGGTAGACAGGCAGTAAATTCTTGATTATTATGTCAACTTGTTCCTGTTCAGAGGGTCGGTTGATCATTTGAGCAGCTTTGGCTCTCCACCTTGAAAGGAACGAGGAGAAGGGCTCATTGTTCTTTTGTTTAGTGGTTTCCAGCTCCCTCCGGGTAACATCCACTTCGATATTATAATGGTACTGCGTGTTGAAAGCATTGCATATGTCCTCCCAATTCTTCATTTTGGAACGATCCAAGCTTACAAACCATCTTAATGCAGCACCAGTCAAAGATTGCTGAAACAACTGAGCAAGGAGCTCGCTGTTCAGGCCAAACGGGTTGAGGGCACCCACATACATTTTCAGGTGCGTTTTGGGACAAGTGGTTCCATCAAACTTGTCCATGTTGGGCATTTTGAACTTCATGGGCAGTCTTGCTTCGGGGAACAAGGACAAGGAGTCCATGTCCACCACTTCCTTGTGTGTCTTAAGAGCAGTAATAGACCTTTCCAGGAGTTCTAGTTTTTCTCTCATTTTCTAAGCTTCCAGCTCAGAAGCAGTTCTGGAGGGCATGTCATCCAGGTTAAGGGCCGGGTTTGTTGGTTCAGCAGCAGGACCCTGATTGGAGGTAGCAGGTCCACTTCCCCCGGCGGAAGCCCCATTTCCATTACCACCACCTAGTTCAGCTATTAAGGCAGTCCTCTAGGCAGCCAATGCCTCATTCATTCTAGCCTCCATTCTGGCTTCCAATTGTTCAATGAGGTTTTGGATGTCAGAAAGTGATGCCATTGGTGCAGTTGCAGTTGGTGAAGCTGGTGAAGCTGGTGAAGTTGGTGAGGTTGGTGATAGCACTGTAGGTGTGACTGGGACTTGGATAGGCACTCGAACAGTGGGTTCCTGTGAAAGGACATAGTCAAAACGATTAGACTATCCTATATAAGGTGTTTTCATAGGGTATGTGAGATAGTGTGAGGTAGGGTAGTGTATGGGTAAAGTATTTGGACTTGACCCTTGTGATGTGGGGTGGTATGACCAAACAATGTAAGGTAGTGTTGGTATAGGGAAGAATGACTTGACCCTTTGAGATGGGACGGTTTGACCCTGTGTGGTAGGGTAATGTTGGTATGCTAGGACACCTAGGATAGGACCCAATGGGATGTGATATGTAAGGTAGAGTGCTTAGGGCTGGACACCTCGACTTTTCGAAAGGCCTTAAGTTCTCAAGAAACATTTTTTTTTGGGCCTTAGGGGCCAAAATGTGAATCTTTGGGCCTTTGGGGCCAAATTGAGAATCTTTGGGCCTTAGGGGCCAAATTGAGAATTTTTGGGCCTTAGGGGCCAAATTGGGCATTTTTGGGCCTTTGTGGCCAAATTGCGAATTTCTGGGCCTTTGTGGCCAAATTGCGAATTTCTGGGCCTTTGGGGCCAAATTGGGTATTTTTGGGCCTTAGGGGCCAAAATGTGAATTTTTAGGCCTTTGAGGCCAGATTGCGAAATTTTGGGCCTTAGGGGCCAAAATGTGAATTTTCCAGGTCTCAAGGACCAAAATGTAATTTTTTAAGTCTCAGGGACCAAAATGTGATTTTCCAGCTTTGAAATGGAATGTTTTTTTTTTTTTTTTTTAAGATTCTCTTTTTTATCATTTTCCAGACCCCTTTTTTTTGTGAAGTATGGGATGAATGCGTGAATGCGCACAACATCACAACATGATTCATTTTAATGGAATGATTCAGCATCATTGGGTGCATACAGCCCTAAAGGATAGGTTCTATAGGCTATGACACAAATAGAGGATTGGCTTATTAAGGGACCCTTGAACCTTGAGCATGGATATACCTAACCACATGTGAAACAAGGAGTTTCGCGTGGGTCCGACAGTACGCATACTTATGGGCCACCCCCAAAAGGATTAGGGATGGTTTGTGGTAACAGGGAGGACGCTTTGGCTGTCCGTCGACATAATCAAGGAGACCTGCCGATCAGCGCTACTTGCTATCCAGACTCAGAAGTTTGAACAGAAGAGAGGAAATTCATTTGAAATTCATTTTTTATGCAATAGAGAAAAGGATTCTCAATTGTGCAAATAAATAAACAAATTTGAATGATTTAAAGTAAATTTCAATTAGGTCCAAATTCTTTTTATTAAGCATTCTTAAAGAAAGAATACTTAATCTTTGTTGGGGTACCCTGCAAAACAAAGCATAGTAAAATAAAACCCTAAAGAAGGGCTGGTTAGTTTATACAGCAATTGTAGTCCACTTTCATGCAAAAAAAGATTACATAATTGTCCCCAGCGGAGTCACCAAACTGTGAACCCCTCCCCCGAAAACACAGGCATATGAATGCATGTGACTAAGGGTAGAAATGCACGTGAATGTATGAGTCGCCACCTTGTTTAATTATTTTAGGGTAAACTAGGAAAAAACCCTAAGTTGACTCCAATTTTTAATTAACCTAATTGCTAGATTAATTATCCCAATGTTTAAGGCATGGTTTGCGAACCCGAGGTGGATCCCGAGACTATGTCATGTTGATGAACTAACTAAAAAATGAATGATTTGCAAGGAAGATGAAGTAATTGGACCAATGAAAAAAATGTTTATGTGATTTCGACTTGCCGCTCGGGGTTAAATCCCAAACGTGCCTACGTACTTCCGTTTGAATGGAAGATCAAAGTCAACGTAGTTCGATAAGCCTTTTTAAAAGGGCTTTGAATGGGTATGCTTTATGCATGAGTGTGTGTATGCTTCGTGCATTTTGTTTAGGCATTTTGCCAAAGAGTTGATTGATTTGATTTTTTAGACATTTGATGCCAAAATTGTTGATTTAAGGCTTTTAGCCAAAAAGTTTGATTTAGGCAATTGTTGCCAAAAATTGATGTGATTTAGGCGATTGTCGCCAAAATTGATTATTTGAAGGCTTTAAAGCCAAAATATTGATTTAGGCAATTTATTGCCAAAAATTGATGATTGAGCGATTTGTCGCCAAAATTGATTGATTAAAGGCAATTTATTTGCCAAAAGTAATTATTTGAAGGCTTTTAGCCAAAATTTTGATTTTAAGCGATTTGTCGCTAAAAAAATGATTAATCTACTTATAGGCAATCTGTTTGCCAAAAGTGATTAATTGATTTGCAATGTAGGCAATTTATTGCCAAGAAAACGTGTTTCATTAAGGTTATTTAGCCACAATTATTGATTAATTGGACTTAAGCCGGATTTGTTCGAAATAAAGGCGATTAAACCATAGTTATTGATTAACTAGGCTTTTTAGCCAATATTGTCGGATTTAGGCTTTTAATACCACGATTATTAATTAACCGAGCATTTAAGCTTAATCATGTTCAATTGAGGCAGTTCATTTGCCTAATTAATGACGTGAATGCATTTATGCAGTTGTAGAATTTAGGAGTAGAAGAGAAGCATGCATGAAGTGCTAAAATTAAATAGGCAGAGTTTAGTTTATGTACCTGATTTAATCGACGGCCACTTCTTAACTCCAGGTTAAGCTCCTCATTAAGGGAACAAATTTAGTGACCAATTAACAAAGCAAGAAAGCAATAAAGCTAAATTAAAAAATGCAGAAAAGCAGTAAAGAATCGCAAGGAGCGTAGGGGAGAAGGAGCGTCCGTCAACACAGACTGAGTGAGTCAAACTGAGGGCTTCGAGGCCAATTTATAGGCAAAAAATCGGACTGGTTCGGCGGCCTGGGCCGCCGGGTTTGCTAATTTTTCGTTCTGGAGGCTTTTCCGGGAGTTCCCGACCTCCGAAAAATATTCCGGGACTAGTTCCGTGATCCTCGCGACGTCCCGGACGTTTTAAGTACCATATTGGCATACTTTCGGTGAACTTCCAAAATGGCCTCCGGTCCGGCCGGACTGTTTGCAGTCTGGGAAAACTGGCTTTTTGAGCCTCAAAATTTGAGTATTCACAGTTAGGGTTTTAATACCCTTTCTCTGCCTTATAAAAGTAAAAGGAATCGACAGCTTAGGGTGAACACAGAAAAGAAAACAAAATAGAGAGTGTAACGGCTGCCTCAAACACATACGGTGATAGCTTGTTTGAGAGAGCTCATAAAAGAAACTCCCATAGCTGTTGATTATTCTCTGACTATTGAGAGAAAACTTGTGGACAAAAGGCCAGAGGAAGAAACATAGATCTACTGTTATGGTGACAATCGAATTGCCGCAACAAGGTAACTCATAACATAAATCTGCTGTTATGGATCAAGGTACGCTTCTGCTTATTGTCTATTTCTATCAAACAAATTCTTTGAATAATAGATCTGGGCTATTAAAGATTATTTAACATACCCAACCTCATTTGAGTCTTGTCCTTAATAGAATTTAGATGATGGGTACATGAATCTATAGCGTAAAACCATCACCTTAGATAAAATTTAATTCCATCCTAAAATCATTACTTCTTAGATTCCTTATTCTAAATTATCAATCTCTACTTAATCATTATGAGTTGTTTTTTACCTCTATTCTCATTTAAATTTCTATTAACTTTTACGGTCTTTGATTAGTACCTCGTTCTAATTTTGTACTTAATTCCTCAAAGAAGATCTTATATAAATTTCTTATGATTCATAACTCTCTTCCTTAGAATTAAATTATCTCTAATGATTTTTGTCTAATAAGATTCATCTCTTCAACTTCACTTAACTAGCAAGGTACTGACCATCCTTTTGACAACTAGAGCAATAAGCAGTATTAGTCCTTTCTACATACCTCTCTACCTAGAATAACCCAATTTACTTAATTCATCAAGTTTTCCTCCAGCATCCATGTTCCTCTCCATATCAATCTAATTTTAGTTTCAAACTCCTACCCAATTATTCACTAGCCCCTTTCAATTCTACTTAAAACACTAAATTCTTACCCTTAATACTAATTTCTCCAAGGAAGTTTTATCCGCTTCTTTATTATGTTCAGATAAACATGACCATCTAGTTAATATTATTTCTTCACATTCAATCACATAATTAAATTACCTTTTTCTTTTATGTTGCTTTGATTACTCCATTTAAATTCTATATGTAGAGATTCACCCAACCAAATACCTTATTGTAATTAGACGCAAGTTATTGTTTCTATATCTGACTCTATTCGATTATTTCAATACTTCTCTATTCTCCTCAATGTTTTATTTAAGCAATTTGCAAATTTTCTCTTTTTATTTCCTCAAGCTCCACCATGGATCCTCCTTTTCTAATATTAAAATTTCCATTTCTTAATCCTTAATTGTAACACTTCTAGAATTGATATCTACATCAATTGAAATTACTATTCTACTTCATATGCGACCCCATTTATTATTAATTTCTATGTTCACCAATAAACCTCATTTAGTCCTCTTGATAGACAATATGATGAGAATAAGTCAAATGCACTCATTGTGAATAAATTGAATTTTAAAATCAAGTAATTTTGACAGGCCAACAGAACAATAAATCCAAACAATTAAGTGCTAACCTTATAATAAAGAAAATTTTCAACAATCAAATAATAAAATATTTTTCTCAAATCATGTTTCAAATAAACTCACTGTATTATTTTTAAAACTTTGAGTTTTCTAAACATTTTCAAATAAGTCTTGAAGCAGTGCCTCTCGCTGAATGAAGGTGTACTGGGTGATTAGACCATTACACCAATTTTCAACTGATCTTGTGCTTCAAAATGGATGGAAGGGATTTAGCAAACTCAAAACGTTTATTTTATAAATGTCAGTTACCCAGACCTTTCTATAATTCACTATTATTTAGTAAGTAATATTTTTATAATAATAATAATAATAATAATAGTAATAATACTAAAAGTTTTAGTTCTTACTACCTATTAAGGATATAACTAATTTAATTCTTTATTAAGTGTTTCACCGAAAATTCGGCAGTATTTCCCCTATAAACTGTACTACCCAATTTTACATATTCCACATGTCAACATACAGCCCATCCATCGGGCAATTCATATTAACTAATCTTGTCCGCCATAGCCATCATTCATTTGTTCATTCAATTCACATAGCCCATACATCGGACACATTCTCAATTAAGCTAAATTCCCATGATATAATTAATTGTTCTATAACTAATTACTTGTTTGTACCATAAATTATAATTCTTCCAAATAATATTTATTAAAGTTCCTAAAATTAATTTTTATAATTATTAGTTAGGAATTCTTATTTCAATATCTAACTCATATTTATAATTAATGTTCATGAAGTATATTTTACAATATTCAATTTAATTCACTTAAATACTCAATTAAATTCATTAATTAATTAATTTGAAATTTATGCAAAATTTGCGAATTGAGTCTTAGAGTGTACCGATTGAAATCGAACTATGATTCCGGAATCCACGCGAAGAGGAGGTCATTCTGCCTATTGGATCCTCGCCGGACAGCCGTCGCCGCCATGAACGGTGGCCGGAAAAGTCCTAACCACCCAGAAATTTGCAAGAATTCCACCACCCGACTCGAAATTTCATGAGGAGTTCATTTCTAGTTTTAGTTTAGTAAGACTGGTTCTCTAGTCGGCCGAAACGTAGTCGGTAGCCACCCCTCACCGTCGTTCATGTTGGCTCCTCAAAAACGTGACAAAAATCTTGATTTTCTTAGGGATAACTACTTGTAGCGGCATGCAGAATCGATCTGAGCTCCCCTTGGTGGTTGGAGTTGCCGGATTTGAGGCAAATCGACGGAAACTCGATTGCCACAGTGAACGGGGCCTTCTCGCCTCGATTCCTTTCTAACGGGGCCACCATGGCCTGTAACAGACTGATTTTTCTTTTAGTGTCGGTAATAGTGATTTACCGGTCTGTGAATAGTACCATCGGTCCGGGACTTGGTATTATTTTAGTCCGGAAAAATTACTATGCATAATTAATATTTTATTTACTATTTTTGGAGCATGTTTGCATGATTTAGGTGGGTAGAAAATATTTAATGAATATTTTTGGAAAGTTTATGTATTAAATGCATAATATTTCTAGTGTGGTATATTAAGAAATAAATGAGGAATTATTTTAGTGGAGTTCATTTAATTAATTGGTGGAGTTAAATAAGAAGTAGAAGAGATTTATTTGAGGAATATTTAGAGCCATTGGATGAGATTACTTAGGACTTGATCTTAGCCACACATTTGACATGAAATTTGGAAGTCAAATTTGACTTTGGCACTTAAAGTAAACACCACAACACTTTTTGTTTTCTTCTCTTCTCTTCTCCACGCCATTTCCATCTTCTTCCTTCTTCTTTCATTTTCTTCATTTTCTGACCTCCAAATTTACCACCAAACTAGCTAATTAAACCATAGATTAGTACTTAATCCTTAAGAATTAAGAAGTAGAAGTTGAGTTTGGTGATTAAAAGCAAAGAGAAGTGAAGTTACCATTGAAGCAAGTAAGTTGTGGTTTTTGAGTTTTGTGAATTGTTAAGTAGAATTCATGGTTTAGACATGTTATTGATGCATTAAATCATGCTCCAACTATTTCTTTTGTCAAGTTTTGCTTGTAATGTTGATTTTTCATGCTTTGAAGAGGTTGGAGAACCATCCTCAAAGGGGAAAGAGAAAGCCGAGTAAGGCTTTCCAAGCTTATTCAAGCTTGTTAATAAGGTTAGTGCAATCATAATTTCACTTGTTTAAGTTGTTTTTACATGGTTAGGGTTTTGAATATATTTTTGGAACTTTGTATGTTTTGTTGAAATTGCTGAATTTTAATGTGAGATGTGTTCTGCCATGGGATTGGAACTCATTTTCGACCCCTTTATGCTTCCCATCTGTTTCGGACTTCTTCATGAAAGTTGTATCTCTATTTCTCAGCTTTCCAAAACATATTCTTATGTCTAATTCCAATACTTGTATCTCAACTTATGATTTAAATACCAAAACTGGTTCTGTTATGATGTCTTACCTGTCTATCCGAAATGATTGTCCATTTTGACCACTCAAATGGCAAAATAACGTTTTATGTTCTTCATAAAAGTTATATCTTTACTTATTATCTTTCCAACCCATCCTCTTGTGTTCAAATTGGATATACATAGCTCAACTTATGGCTGAAACACTCAAACTGACTCTGTTGTGTCGGGCCACATGCATTACTAAATTGAGTGCCCATTTTGACCACTATACTGACAAGATTAGGTTCTGAGTTCTTCATAAAAGTTGTTACCCTGTGTCTTGAGAATTCTCTCGTTCTGAATTGGTTTCATTTGAGTGTTTGGTGAAGTAGGAATTCAAGAAACATTGGACTTGGTTCTGCTGAATCAGGTCTGATCTATTGGTCTGTGTTCTGAGCTTTTGTTTGCTATCTTACTGTGTGATCTGGGCTGTGATCCCTTCTGAAAATTTGTATAATTTTGTCTTATATTTCTAATGAACCTGATTTCATTCAATTTGGAGACCCATAAGTCAACTTATGTGTTAAAAACCCTGCAAAGGTCAAGTTTATGAAAATGCTGAAAAGTTCTTGATTTATGTACTTTTATACTATCTTAAGTATATATACATCTATAGTGTTTTGAGTAAAAATTTTGAACTGATGAGTACTAAATGAAGAGGTTTTGACTAAGAATTATTGCTTTTGTGAAAGAATGATTTTGATTTGGGCTCTACTATGCATGATTGAGACGTGGTATGATGAGATGGATTTTCTTATTGTGAAGCTATGATCATATGCTAGGGTTATCAGCCCTTATAAATAGGCGGACGCGCTTATTTGTGTGATGGGGTGGTGCTTTCATAGGCCACGGTGGTGCTTTCATAGGCCACGATTGTGTGATGGGGGTGGTGCTTTCATAGGCCACGAGTATGTGATGGGGGTGGCGCTAATATAGGCCACGATCAAATCTGCTTATGTTCATTCTGCATGAGTACGAGTCTCAACAAAAAATGAAATTTTATTGTTGCTATAAAAGAATGAAGACATATTTGTATTTATAATCTTCTCATTGCTTTCAAAGTATTTGAATTAAATGAATGCGATTTCGGTATTTATATAGTTGAGTAATTTCAGATTTGACTTGGCTTTTCTATTTAATTTAATTGTTGGTTATTTAGCACCACTGAGTCTTCCACTCAGCGCGTTGATTTTATCACGCGCAGGTTAGGAGCGGAGGGAGTTCTTCAAGACCAGAGGACAAGCATCAGAGTAGAGATCACATTTTGGGTAGGATATTTTGTAAATGGTGATTTTTGGCATGTATATAAAGATTGTATTATGGAGGTTGTATATAATAAGTTTATAATGTATTAAGAGTTATGATTATTGAAGGAAATAACATCTTATTATATTTTTGGTGTATGATGATTATATATTCCTTGAAAGGAATGTGTTTAGACTATGATGCGTATGTTGATGGATATTTAGAAGTGCTTGTGGTATGTTATGTTGAATTGGAGTTTTGGGGTTTGGAGAAAATTGGAAGTGTGTATATTTTCTTTGTGTGGCAAGTTAATTTTTAGGGGAAACTCTTGCGAAATTTTCTTAGGAATTTCCTTAAATATTATTTTCGTTAAAAAAAAAAAAAAAAAAAAAACAAAACAAAATGTTAATTACTTGCCTCCTTATGAAAATTTAACCACTTCTAATTTGTGATCTAGCTTTAATAAGTGACATAAGACGGTGCTCCGGCACCGATTGTGGCATCCGCCGTCTGGTTCTTCGGGATTGGCCGGTGGGTGTTACATGGCCTGTCCTGAAGTCATTTTCATGCTTACTTCATCGAATTGATCCCGCTGGTGTATTTTCGTGCCAGTTTTAATGGTGAAAATCGGAGGATGAATGGGGAAAGGGAGGCGATGCAAAGGAGAAGAAGAAAAGAAAAGAAAAGAAAAAGAAAGAAAAGGAAGCGGGTTCTAGAGCCTTCTGGGCCAATCCGGTTCGATTCGAACTGGTTTGGCTCAAATTAGCGACTCGATGCGATTTTTTTTAGTTCACTGGTTTTTCACTTGGATTTCGAAAATCAAAACTGATTTATGAGTCCAGTTTAGTAATAATAAATTATTTTTTTCCATTGATTTCATTGGTTAGGTTTTATGATTAAATTTTTAAATGAATAATTTTTGAAAATAATTTTTCGGGTCATTTCTGTTTTTTGGAGGAGGATTTAACCAAGGTCTGCTTGAGTCTTTGTTGACGCATGTCTTTATGCCCCCGCCTAACCCGATGAGGATACGAGGATGCGGAATGAGGGATCATGGTTGACCAGAAGTCTTTAAACCCAAGGATTAATTTAAACCAAATGGAGGGTGGCTGATTTATAGTAGAGTTGCGTCACGCAGCTATAAGGTGCGTGACGGCACTGATAGTTGCGTCACGCAACTCCAATTAAGGTGACGTAACCTTGAAAGCCGACAATAATGGTTTTACATTCTGTTTGGATACGTGGCAACGGTCTAGAAAGTGAGCTGCGTCACGCAGCTATCGGATCCGTCACGCAGCTGTTAGTTGTGTGATGCAGCTATCCCCTATTGCCCTACCCATATAAATACTGCGTTTTTATCTTAAACAAAAAGGAATTTTGGGGGAGAGAATTTTAAGGGTTAAAAAAAACACTTGCGGCTGAGGTTTTCTGCGAAAAACTCTTCTGAGTTATCTTGAAGAAAAACGGCCTTAAAGATTAATTAGATTAAAAACAAAAATCACACAAAAAGAGAAAAAGAGAGAAAAGCAAAAGTATAGGAGATATTTGTTAAAACTTGGTAAAAAAAGACTTCTGGGACTTTGAAATCTCATTCCTCAAGACGTTCAGATTGTTTACAATCCTCAATCTGAGGGTTAGGTAATTGTCTAAACTTTTCTTGGTATTTTTAGTTATTAATTCGTTATAATTTATTTTATTGATATTTTAGTAGTGTGATATTGATTAAACGGCACCTGCCCATTATTGGATGCTTCTGAGTTATATTAAAATAAGTTTTGATAAAAGGAAAACGAAAAAAGGGTTGTTTGAAAGGTAGTTACGGACCAGAGCAGTTGCGTGATAGAACTATTCATGTCCAAGATATAATTATATTGTCCCGATTAGTTGCATGACGGAACTGTTCGTGTTTATGATTTTATTTCACTTTTATTTTCTTGCTTAATCTTGTATTTGAGATAAACGATTGATGAATCTGAAAGTTTTTCCAAAGTCACGAACAGTTGCGTCACGCAGCTATTAGATCCGTCACGCAACTGTTCTTCCATATAACAGCTGCGTGACGCGACTGTTCTAGGGTTCCAAAATAATTTTATCCTTTTTTTAAAAAAATAATAATTTTGTGCAATCAAATAAATGTTCAATTCTTTTTATAATTCAAGAGGCAAACAATAGTGGGCAGATTGCGGTTTAATTAAGTACGTTAATTTGTTGTTGTATATGATTTCGGGCTTATTAGGGTTTTCTTGAATTTAAATTGGGTAGAATGTATTTTAGGTTCTGTTTGTGGCCCGCCTTTAACCATAAGGCAAGAGCGGGTCTTTTGATTATTTTAACTTGTCTGTTATGGGTTGAATGATTGGTGTGGTTTGAATGATTATGAATGCAATGAATGAATTTATTTGGGACGATTAAATAATTTTCCGCATAGGAACTCGGTTCGATTTATTCGGGTTGTGTTTATATAAATAAATTGGCTTTTCTAAATTAAAATAAATTAGAAAATTATAGGTTAAAAGAGGCCGGTTTTCCGAGCGTCGGCTTCCAACAGGCCGACGTGCCCAATTCCCTTATCCAGAATTGCACTTGGTGCACCTGACTAGTCTTTTAAAATAATTCGCCTTAAATAAAATTGGGTTAAATGAAGTCACTTTTAATTAGAAACGGTCCCATTGCCGAAATAATGGGTGGCGACTCAAAATGTTTTATAAGACCAATTTATCGGCATCGTGTGCAATAAAATGTTTTGTCACTACTTGTTAAAAATAAAGATCACATTTCCAAAAACATGAAAATCGAGCGTTTTTCTGGTCGCTCGGGGGCGGTGCGAAAACTGATTGGCGACTTCACTGGGAACCTGCATCCACTAATCCCCGGTCATTTTTAATAACTAGATGGTTGCAATTAGGAATTGACTCTAAACTTACATTTTCTAAATAAAAGTGATTAAAAAGCCGTTGGAAAATTCTTTAATCGTCCGTATATGCTTACTTGCTTTCTTTTAGGATCTTGCATTCATACCGCATTTCTCTCTTCTCACCACTTTCTACCCATGATTACCCTCGGTATTTTTGTTAATTTCGAAGGTAGATCCAGCCTAAACCTCGCGTTTTAGGTACATCTACCCAAGAATTAGCAAATTTACCAACCGCAAGCCTAGTACCTTTAAAGGTGCGTCAAAAGGAGTAGGCCCATAAAAAGCCCGAATCCTGTTTGCGGAACCCAGACTTTGTAAGCCCAATGGACCAACGCCCATGCACGTAGTCAAAAACCTTAGTTACTTCCCCTAAGGAACACCTAGTTCTGATTGCTGTTATTTTGCCGCATTCATTTTCGAGAGTCTATATCGTCAATCTCAAAACCCCCTGCTGGTTGTCGAGATTAGACCTAATCCTAGGAAACAAATGTCAGAATTTGTACCAACGGAATCCGTGTGTGGGAGAGATAAGGTTGGAAGGCATGCATTTCCCAACTCCCGTTCCCCTGTATGTTGTAAACTGTTCATATGTTGTGGCATTCATGCACCACGTAATACTTTTCATTTCAGCCATGCATGTAAGAGCTAATTTTCAGTATGGACGTCTGACCTTGTTTTTGAGACTGGACCTCAAATTCGTTTTGAATAATATAATGCAATCACTTATAGTGAATTTATGCCCGAAAGAAAAGGGAGTTATAAGGGGGTTGCGATTCCTTTGTATTTTCATATTTCTTGCATTATCTGAAAATAAGTGAGAGATTACAAAATTTGTAAGAAATCAAAATGAGATCCTGCTTGGGACCATATGTTCCAAGGCAAAAAGTAACGATACAGAAACAAAAAATGTTCCGCTTGGAAATTCTTTCATTCCAAGGCAAAAATTAGGGACTTGAGAGAAAATAGCCGACTGTAAAATCCAAAAGGAACGGTTGATGATAGATAATGCCAGAAATGTTTGAATACAAAATAAGTTATTGCCATGTTATTCACACCGAATTTTGGGTCCATTCGTTGAAACTGAGATCTTATTTCCATACCGATCATTAGCACATTAGAACTGCATTCCTCATTCTATGTGCTGTTATTTCTCATGCATACATGCAGGACCTACTTTAACTCAGGTATTTCAATCTACCAGTCAGAATTGATCCATCTCGGGAAATCGCTTCGAGAGCTTGGCACCGACGCCCTGGTCAACATTTGGTCAGAGTGTCCCCAATCCCCGAGCCTGCTCCAGTTAGTCCTGTGATTCGTTCAAGTTCATCAGATTCAGTTTCTGATTCAGGTTTAGTAGAAATGGCTGACAACACTGTGAATGAGACTGGCTTCTCTCCAGCCCAGATAAGGACCATCACTGAGATAATAGCTGCTGCTTTCGCCCAAGAGAGGGCACAAAACCAGATTCCTCCTGCTTCAAGCAACCAGCCTATGGTTGAGGAAAGGGAAATTCCAAAGCCCACTTTGGATAATCAAGCTTCTGCTCGTAATGCCGTTCCAGTTGAGAATGATCTGGCTAAGCAGTTTGCAGAGCTGAAGGATAAAGTGGAGAAAATGTCTATTGCAGAAGAAAAGGAACCTGTTACTAATTTCCATGTAGCTGAATATGTCTTGCGTCCAACCAGTTCCACTTCATTCAAGACTTTCAAGCATACCTTGTTTGAAGGAGACAATGACCCGCGATCCCATCTATCTGAGTTCCTCCGGGTCTCCCAAATGAACCGATATAACGAGGAAGATGTCTTACGAGCATTTCCTCAGACACTGCATAGGAGTTACAGGAGATGGTATGATGGCTTGGATCTGGAGACACAGAGAAATTGGGTCAAGCTACAGACTGCTTTTCTCAAGCACTTCAAGATGGATGACAGTGATGAGTTCGGCCTGCGTGACCTGGAGAGCTTGAGGCAGGAAAAGGATGAAAGTTTCTCAGATTATTACAGGAGGTGGAGGACAAAACTGTTCATGGTCCAGACAAGGCCAAAGGACTAGGAGCTGATCAGGATTTTCAGTCGAAGTCTCCTACCTTTCTTCAAGGAGAGGATGTTGGCCCAACCTCTCACTGATTTTGCTCTAGTTCAAAGGGCTGGGTTGAATATCAAAGAACTATACAAAGATGACAAGAAGAAGAACCGAGGATTTGGTGACTATCGGTCCTCCTACACTGATAGAAATACTGGAAATAGTGCTACAAACCAGTTAGGAAATAGTAATACGGTTGGAGCTGTCAACAAGAAAGTAAGAAGGGAGTTCAGTGACTTAGGCAGACCTTTAAGCACAGTCATGAGATCTTGTATCAAAAATGGCGTGCTGTCCAAATTACCAGTTAATCTAGCTAAGCCTGTTTGGGGTAGATTTATGGATCGGGAATGCGAGTATCATCAGTGCAAGGGTCATGCTACTGATGACTACTTCAAGTTAAGGCATGATATACAGGATCTAATAGACAGTGGGAAGATTACCAAACCTTCTGAAAGGAATAAGTCGAGCACAAAGAATAACCCATTGCCACAATACCAGTTGTGAACACCCAAATTTTGAGGCTCGAAGAGCCATTCTTTTCGGACTGCAAATAGCCCGGCCGGCCCAAAGGCCATTTTGGAAGTTCACCGAAAGTATGCCAATATGGTACTTGAAATGTCCGGGACGTCGCGAGGATCGCGGATCTGGGCCCGGAATTTTTTTTGGAGGTCCGGAGTGCCCGGAAAGGCCTCCGGAGCGAAAAGATAGCAAGACCACCGACCACCGGCGGCCCAACCGCCCGAGCCCGGCGGCCCAGCCGCCGGCACCGTTCAGCCCGGCCCGGCGGCCTGTCCCGACGGCCCAGCCGCCGAGAGCCGGCGGCCCAGCTGCCGAGATCCGGCGGCCCCACCGCCGAGCCCGGCCGCCGAGTCCAGCGGCCCAGCCGCCAAGCCCGGCGGCCCAGCCGCCGGAACAGTTCGTCTTTGCCTATAAATAGTGGCCTCGGCACTCCGTTTCCGACACTCAGTTTGTGTTGACGGACGCTCCTTCTCCCTACGCTCTTTGCGATTCTTTACTGCTTTCTTGCATTTTTTAATTTTAGTTTTATTTTATCGTTGTGATACTTGGTCACTTAAAATTAAATTAAAATTAATTCCCTTAACGAGGAGCTTAACCTGGAGTTAAGAAGCGGTCGACGATTAAATCAGGTATATGAACTGAACTCTGCCTACTTAATTTTAGCACTTCATGCATGCTTCTTTTCTACTCCTAATAATTCTACAACTGCATAAATGCATCCATGTCATCATTAGGCAAACAAATTGCCTCAATTAAATAGATTTAGGCTAAATGCCCGGTTAATTAATAATCGTGGTATTAAAGCCTAAATCCGACAATATTGGCTTAAAATACCTAGTTAATTAATAGCTATGGTGTAATTGCCTTTATTTCAAACAAATCCGGCTTAAGTCCAATTAATTAATAATTGTGGCTAAAAGCCTTAATCGATCACGTTTTGGCAACCAATTGCCTGCAATTAAATTAGTTTTTTTTTGGCAAAATGCCTAAAATTAATCAACTTATTTTGGCTAAAAGCCTTAAATCAATCACTTTGGCGACAATCGCCTAAATAATCATCTTTTGGCAAACAAATTGCCTAAATCAACCTTTTTGGCTAAAAGCCTTCAAATTAATCAATCTTGTGGCTAAAAGCCTTAAATCAAGCATTTTGGCGGCAATCGCCTAAATCACAATACTTTTGGCAACATTTGCCTAAATCATTCTTTTTGGCTAAAAGCCATTAAAATCAACATTTTTGGCATCAAATGCCTAAAAATCAATCAATTTTCAGGCAAAATGCCTAAACCAAATGCACAAAGCATACACACACTCATGCATTAAGCATCCCATTCAAAGCCCTTTTAAAAAGGCCTATCGAACTACGTTGACTTTGATCTTCCATTCAAAAGGAAGTACGTAGGCACGTTTGGGATTTAACCCCGAGCGGCAAGTCGAAATCATCAAAACACTTCTTTTTGGTCCAATTACATTCATGCACCCTGCAAAGCATTCATTCATAGGTTAGTTCATCAGCATGACATAGTCTCGGGATCCATCTCGGGTTTGTAGACCATGCTTTAACATTGGGTTAATTAATCTAGTAATTAGGTTAATTAAAATTGGAGTTAACTTAGGGTTTTTTCCTATTTTACCCGAAAATAATTAAACAAGGTGGCGACTCACACATCACGTGCATTTCTGCCCTTAGTCACATGCATTCATATGTGCCTATGTTTTCGGGGGAGGGGTTCACAGTTTGGCGACTTCACTGGGGATGCTTATGTAATCTTTTTGCATAATAGTGGACTACAATTGCTGTGTAAACTAACCTGCCCTTCTTTAGGGTATTATTTACTATGCTTTGTTTTGCAGGGTACCCCAACAAAAAAATCCAGTATTCTTTCTTTAAGAATACCGGATAAGGAGAATTTGAACTTGATTATACAACTAAATTAAAACATTTTTAATTTGTTGATTTATTTGCACGATTGAGAATCTTTTTCTCCATGGCATAAAAAAAATGAATTTCAAATGAATTTCTTCTCTCTCTGTTCAAACTTCTGAGTCTGGATAGCAAGTAGCGCTGATCGGCAGGTCTCATTGATTATGTCGACGGACAGCCAAAGCGTCCTCCCTGTTACCGCAAACCGCCCCTAATCCTTTTAGGGGTGGCCCATGGGTATGCGTACCGTTGGACTCACGCGAAACTCTTTGTTTCACATGTGGTTAGGTATATCCATACTCAAGGTTCAAGGGTCCCTTATAAGCCGATTCTCTATTTGAGTCATAGCCTATAGAACCTACCCTTTAGGACTGTATGCACCCAATGATGTGAATCATATCATTAAACAGATTATGACGTGTTGTTATGCGCATTCACGACATGTCATAAACATGGGGTAAACACAAAGAGAGCATGAAACACTCTTTTACGTCAATTCACCTCACATCAGCTACCTGATACATCAACCACCGTACTTAATCCAGCTACCCTTATCCTTACAGGTGCCTACAATCCAAGTGCCAGACACGCCTACAGTACTATCACTAGCTTCACCAGCTTCACCAGCTACACCTGCTTCACCTACTACTCCAACGACTCTATCTGCACCAATGGCATCACTTGCTGATATCCAAACCCTCATTAAACAACTAGAGGCTAGAATGGAGACCAGAATGAATGAAGCACTGGCTGCCCAAAGGACCGCCCTGATAGCTGAATTGGGTAATGGGAATGGTAATGGAAATGGGGCTTCCGCTGGGGGAAGTGGACCTGCTACCTCCAATCAGGGTCCTGCTGTTGAACCTGCAAACCCTGCCCTAAACCTGGATGATATGCCCTCTAAAACTGCCTCTGAGCTGGAAGCTCAGAGAATGAGAGAAAAACTAGAGCTCTTAGAAAGGTCCATCACTGCTCTCAAAACCCACAAGGAGGTGGTGGACATGGACTCTTTGTCCTTGTTCCCCGATGCAAGACTGCCAACCAAGTTCAAGATGCCCAACATGGACAAATTCGATGGAACCACTTGTCCTAAAACTCACCTGAAGATGTATGTGGGTGCCCTTAACCCGTTTGGATTGAGCAGCGAGCTCCTTGCTCAGTTGTTCCAGCAATCACTCACTGGCGCTGCTTTGAGATGGTTTGTCAGTTTAGATCGGTCCAAAATGAAAACTTGGGAAGACATTTGCAATGCATTCAATTCCCAATACCATTACAATATGGAGGTGGATGTTACTCGAAGAGAACTAGAAACCACCAAGCAGAAAAACAATGAACCCTTTTCCTCGTTCCTTACGAGGTGGAGGGCCAAAGCCGCCCAAATGATTAACCGGTCTTCTGAACAAGAGCAGGTAGACATAATAATAAAAAATCTGCAGCCTGTCTACCAACAGCAACTACAGACTCAGTACCTACCAACATTCCAGTCGCTCATTGCCACTGCTACGAAAGTAGAAGATCTGATTCAGATGGGGCAACTGAAAGAAGACTCAGGAACCTCAAAGTATAAGAAACCTAGCCAAGCTAGCAAGGTCCACGAAGTGGCTAGCATCACCCCCACGAATCCTTTACGTGTGGGGAACATGAGAAATAATAATCAATCGTCCAGAAGAACTTATACTGATCTCGGGATGCCGATCCTTGTGGTATTCCGAGAGGCCATCAAGGCCAACTACATCAAGCCTTTGGAAGCAAGGCCACCACCAAATCCATTACCAAGGAATTACAGGGCTGATGAATACTGTGAGTATCATCAGGGGCACGGGCACAAGACTGAAGCGTGCTGGACGCTTAAGAACCGCATCCAAGACCTGGTGGATAACGGTTCAATTATCCCGAGGAGTAAGCCGAATGTTAATACCAACCCCTTACCAAATCACGGGATAAATGCTATCATGGCTGACCAGGAACTGATCGATCCTTTCGAACTGTTCCTAGAGATGAATAATATCTGTGTTCTGGATCTGAATGACTTAACCGATGAACTTGATGCTATAACCAGGAGTGGGAGACAATATGAGCCACTAGTCTTGGATAAAATCCAAAACAAGCCTTACCAGAAGGCAGAGGAGCTAAAGGAAGACCCAGTACTGGCACAGTTGAAAAAGACACAAGCTAGGGTATCAATCTGGGAACTTCTAGCAGCATCCTTTCCTCATCGCCAAGCTCTTTGCAAGGCCTTGAGTCAGCTTCAGACATCGGTGGAAGTTTGCCCAGAAGTGCTAGTGTCCACCCTCACCCAATCATCTAAAATGCAAAGCATCGGATTCTCTGACGATGACTTGCCTAAAGAGGGAGGCAGCCATAACAATGCTCTGTATGTCACTGTTCAGACTCGAGATAAAATGGTGCCCATGGTTCTCATTGATAATGGGTCAGCGTTGAATGTCTGCCCACTGAGAGTAGCCAGCTGTCTAGGGTTGGAAGAAATGGACTTAGCCCCTTCGGACCAGATAGTGAAGGCCTATGACAGCACCCGGACGGAGGTGTTGGGGGTTGCCACGCTGAAGCTAACAGTTGGGCCAGCTGTGATGGAAGTCCCATTCCAGGTGATTGATGTACCGACTAGCTTCAACCTGCTTCTGGGCCGACCGTGGATACATCACACTAAGGCAGTACCCTCATCTCTGCACCAAAAGGTCAAGTTTCCCTATGAAGACAAAGTCATCACCATACAGGGGGATGACTACAGTCAGCTCAAAAGGCCAAAGGGCCAGCCTCTCTTTGAGGTCAACCCTGAGACGGCCAATTTACCCCTTTCTGGATTTCAATACGACACTGTGCAGTTTTTAGAGGGAAAGACTGCTAGCTCTCGAATTCTCTTTGATTTTGGGACAGTGCAAATAAACTGCATAGTGCCTCTAATGTTGAAAATGTCATACCTACCAGGAATGATTATGGCAAGGTCCGGGAAGAAGTATCCTGCACTGCAAGCCTGGGAATGTCCAGTGAATGAAGGGACCTATGGGTTGGGTTATGAGCCCACTGATGAGGACCGTGCTGAGAGGACTCGAAGAGGAAGGAAAGAGAATGTACAGATGCGGCCTTACCTATTGACTCTGAACAGCTACTTCTGCAAACCGGGAGAAGCAGTTCCTTACTGTGGCTTCCGAGAACCCTTTCGCTGCCCAACCGCTAGGAAGATGCTGCCTGGGTTAGAGATATTCTCAGATGTCTGGGGCAACAAGCCCGAAACCATAACTGAACTGGATGCGGAAGACTTCATGCAGCCTAGTCTCTTTGACGAAGTTGCGGTTATCACAGGAAATGACGGGAATCGAGACCTGCTGGATCTGATCAAGCCGAATGAAGGACCTCTCACCAACTGGTACACCGAGGAGGAGCGCGCTGCTGATAAGCCCCCTCCCGAGTCAAACCTGGTACCTAAGTCGATAGTCAAGTCCTGTATTGAGTCTGAGTCTGACCCCGAGTCTGAAACCGAGTCAGAGTCCAGTTCCAGTTCTGAGTCGTCTGCGTCGGATCTAGAAGATCCATATTTCAAATTTGATGTATTCTTTGAAGACGATTCCGTCATAATTAATAAAGGCTTGCAAATTCTTGATTACCCTGCGTGTCTATCTTTCCAAGCATTTCCAAGCAAAAATAATCAAATAAATGAAATAAAAAATGAAAAGGAAAAAATAATAGTTGGCAAAGAAGAAAACGAACATACATACATTGCATCTGATTGCATGAACAGGGAACAGGTTAGTGAATGTTTGAAGAAATTTGCTGATTGCTTCATGTGGAAAGCAAGTGACATCACTGGAATTGACCCAGCAATAGTGGTGCATAAGATTCCGGTATATCCAGAGGCTAAGCCAGTGAAACAGAAGCTAAGAAGGCTGAAAACAGAATGCTCCTTGAAGATCAAGGAGGAAGTTGCCAAGCAACTGGAGAATAAGTTCATAGAACCTATTGCCTACCCGACGTGGTTAGCGAACATCGTGCCGGTGCCAAAGAAGGATGGAAAAGTACGAATGTGTGTGGATTACCGGGATTTGAATAAAGCATGTCCGAAGGACGACTTTCCCCTGCCGCATATTGACTTGCTAGTGGACCGTATGGCTAGACACGAGATGGTCTCCTTGACTGATCTTGCTGTCGGTTATAATCAAATAATGATGCATGGGCCAGACAAAGAGAAAACGGCGTTCATCACAGAATGGGGAACTTACTGCTACAGGGTCATGCCTTTTGGGCTCAAAAATGCTGGGGCAACTTATCAAAGAATGGCAACGACCATCTTCCATGACATGATTCACCAAGAAGTAGAAGTATACGTTGACGATATGGTTGTTAAATCGAAAACAGCCGAAGAACATACAACAGCACTTGAGAAGTTCTTCCTTAGACTTCGAAAGTATAATTTAAAGCTCAATCCGGCAAAATGCCTGTTTGGAGCTACATCCGGAGTGTTTCTGGGGCATATGGTCAGTCGGAGGGGCATAGAGATTGACCCTTCGAAAGCCAAGGCCATTCTGGAAATGCCAGCACCGAGGACGGAAAAAGAAGTTCGGGGTTTCCTGGGAAGGCTACAGTACATTAGCCGGTTCATCAATCAATTGGCCGATACTTGTGGTCCGATTTTCAAACTACTCAGGAAAGGAGTAGCAGTCAAATGGAATGAGGATTGTCAGAAAGCTTTCGACCAAGTCAAGCAATATCTGCTATCCCCGCCAGTGTTACAGCCACCAAGGCTAGGAAAGCCTTTGTTATTATACCTATCGGTGACAGAAGAAGCGATGGGTGCGATGCTAGCTCAGCAAGCTGAAGATACGAAGGTAGAAAACGCTGTGTATTACCTTAGCAAGAGGATGCTGGAATATGAGCTAAAATACAATAAGATAGAGAAGCTGTGCCTGGCTTTAGTTTGGGCCTGCACAAAGCTACAGCACTACCTCTCGTCTTACACTACGTGTGTGATTTCTGAATCGAACCCCTTGAAATTCCTTATGGAGAGGCCGGTTCTTGACTGTAAAATGGCTAAGTGGGTGTCGGTGCTCGCAGCCTATGACTTAAAATTTGTACAACGGAAGGCAGTGAAAGGCGGAGCCTTGGCTGATCAATTAGTAGAATTGCCGGTCGAAGACCAAATGCCGGAAGTAGAATTTCCTGATGAAGACTTGTTGAGCGTGGAAAGTGAGGTCTGGGAGATGTACTTCGATGGAGCTTCAAACTACCATGGAAACGGGATTAGAGTCGTATTCAAAACTCCTTGTGGAGAATACGTCCCAATCGCAGTCAAACTAGATTTCGACTGTACCAACAATGAAGCCGAGTATGAAGCTTGCATCAAGGGGTTAGAAGCGGCCCTGGAAAAAGAAATAAAAATCCTTAAGGTTTTTGGAGATTCCAACCTGATAGTCTCTCAAGCTCTAAGGAAATGGAAAATTAAGGAAGAACGTTTGGTTCCTTACCTGCAACGTTTGGACGAATTGGCCCAACAGTTTGAGGAACTATCTTTTCACTACCTGCCGCGCGCCAAAAATCAGTTTGCAGATGCTTTAGCAACCTTGGCTTCCATGGTTAATGTAGGGGGAGATCAAGTCATTCGACCTCTGACGGTTCGGCTGCAGAAACAGCCAGCGCATGTCATGAACCTAGTCGATGACAAGCCGTGGTTTTGGGATATACAGAATTATCTTCAGAATGAAGTCTACCCGGAGGGATCCAACAAGACTGATCAACGGACATTGAGACAGTAAGCATCTGGATATTTCCTTACCGGGAGAGCCCTGTATAAAAGGAGTTGGAATGGTCTGCACCTAAGGTGCGTTGATGAAGGAGAAGCTCAAAACATCATGAATTCCCTACATAATGGGGAGTCCGGTCCACATATGCACGGGATAGCCTTGGCTCGAAAAATCATGAACCTAGGTTATTATTGGTCGACCATGAATGCAGATTGCGTGAGGCATGCGTGGAAATGCCATGAATGTCAAATTTTTGCTAAACTACAAAAGCGGCCTCCAGTCAATCTGAATCCCATTACTTCACCATGGCCTTTAGCAACTTGGGGTATAGACGTGATCGGAAAGATCCATCCAAAGGCTTCCAATGGCCATCAATTCATCCTGGTCGCTGTTGATTATTTTACTAAGTGGATTGAGGCGGTTTCTTATTCCGTTTTGAATGCCAAGAAGGCAGCACAGTTCGTTCGTACCAACATCCTTTGTCGGTATGGGACACCATTTGAGATCATCACGGATAACGGATCTCACTTTCAAAGTGAATTTTCGGACCTACTGAAGCAAAAGAAGATTCAGCATCACAAGTCTTCACCCTATCGCCCACAGACAAATGGGGCCGTAGAGGCTGCAAACAAGGCTATAAAGGTCATTTTGCAGAAGACAGTTCAAAAGCACAGAGCTTGGCACGAACATTTGCCAAATGCCTTGTGGGGATACAAGACTTCAATCAGAACACCTACTGGGGCAACCCCGTACTCCCTAGTATATGGAATGGAAGCAGTGTTGCCTATTGAGCTGGAAGTTCAGTCGGCAAGGATTATCCGGGAAAGCCAGATCAGCGAAGCAAGTTGGGCTGAGAATTATCATTTGCAACTCTTGGGTATGGATGAAAAGCGATTGCGAGCAATCCACCAAACTCAAGTTTATCAAAGAAGAATGGCGCGGCATTTCAATAAGAAGGTCAAAGACTGGAAACTGGAAGAAGGTTGTTTGGTTCTGAAGGAGATTAGACAACCCGTCATAGATCCACGTGGGAAGTTTCGTCCTCATTGGGCTGGACCCTATGTGTTAAAGAAGATATTGTCGGGCGGAGCCGTTATTTTGACTGATTTGGATGGCTTGGAATTTGCTAATCCATGTAATTTAGATCAGTTAAAAAGATATTTTGTGTAATTGTAATCATTCCATAATGTAAGATTGAACTACATTAGACCTGATTCTCTTTGAAAAAAAAAAAGGAAATTATATATCAGAGATATGTAGGCAGCCCTCTTTGGGCGCAGTCTAAACATTTCATAATTTCGTTCTTCTTTGCCAAATAAAAAAAAAAGAAAAAAAACCGCTAAGTCGAAAACCCGAAAGGGCGGCTTAGGCAAAAGTCGGAGCCCGCTAAGCTGAAAACCCAAAAAGGGCGGCTTAGACAAAAATGGGTAAGCTCGCTAAGTTGAAAACCCGAAAGCGCAGCTTAAGCAAAAATTAGAGCTTGAAATAAATAAAGTTGGAAAATGCTTGGAAAGCTAAATGATTTTCTCAATTCAAGCTAAAAGTCAAATCGCATTCCAATAGCAGCCCAAAGTCAGGCGGAAAGCAAAAGAGTCCAAACAAATAATGAAGTCTAAATCCAAATCCAAAGCAAAAAAAATACATCCAAAGAAAAAAAATTCCAAAAGCCAAATAAAAGTCAAAAAAGAAAAAGGAGAACTACATCCAAAATCCAAAAGCCTATAGGAGCCTAGGTGTCCCGTCTCCTCCGTGGAGCAACATCCTCCGAGTCACCCCTAGCTGTTGAACTCTACCTAGCCTCACCTGTCTGAGGAGCCAGCACAATCTCCTCACCAGTCCCGATCTCATCAGCCTGAACCCAACCTTCGAGTGCACTCAGCAGTGCAGTCCTCCTTGGTCTCTCAATTGGCCAGACATTGGCAATGAACCAGGCTCGATACTCAGGAGAAGTTTGAATACTGGTAGGATTAGGCAAGGGCCTAACCATATGGTGATCTCTAACCCAAGCTCTAAGGACGGCTCGGGTAACACCTGGGGTAATGGCTGAATCAGCAGGAAAGTCATCCGTAATCGGAACAGTTTGATCTATCCCCATCTGTCTCAAGACGCGCGAAGCACAGTACCAAGTACAATGTGTAAGGCCCAAAAGGTAAACCCGGGTGTGATGAAAGCTAACCTGGATAAAACGGTTGATGTTGTACCAAGAGATGAACCACAGTATCTCATTCGGACCCAACTCAATCAACCATGAAGTCCATGCATCAGTAGTGGGATGCGAAATTAAGATCCTCCGCATGCGATACTGAGATGGGTTATAAGGAAGGGAAGTAGGAGCAGTAACCACTTGAAGGTGATCCTTCAACCAAACCTGAGTAATGGATCCTTTCTATTACAAGGGAATGATTTAAAAAGAAAGAAAAAAAATGAGGAGAGATAATAAGGAGAAATACCTGGAGAATAATGGGAGAAACTGTCCAGTCATCAAACCCTAAAGCAGCCCTGTCAAGGCTCCTAATGGTTTCTGCCAGCACAATGCCGCCAATACAACCCATATCCTCCATTTGTAGAACCATGGGGCAAAGACGCAAATCCCCAAAGCCTAGGTCCCAGTTAAATAAGAAGCCAGCCAATAAACAGAAAACCAAGGCCCACATCCTCAGCCTCATCCGGTTTGGGTCATCTGGGCAAGCCTCTGAGAATTCGTCAATCAGAGGCAGCAGAATTGCCTTTTGGTCATCAACGATCATAGCCTTAGCTTGGGGTCGGCTAAACTGAAACAGGGTTTCAAATGACCTAACATACCCAATTTTTACCTCATGCTTGACCAAAGGGGCATTGGGGTCACACCCTATAATGGCACAAAACTCCTCAAAGAGAGGGCACATTTCCTCCATCATCGCCCCAAACCGGAAAACATGGGCCTCAGGATCCCAAAGTCTAATACAAGCCCTTAAGAAAATCCAGTCAATTACTACACCCCTAAGGGTAATAACAGGAGAAAGACCATACCTCCCCAAATTGATCCTTTCAACTTTGGAGAGACTCCTAGTCCAGCTGTGCATGCTATGGTTGTAGAAGGGATTCATGTCCTTTTATTTATTTTATTTATTATTTATTGTTTTAAAAATATATATATATATATATAAAAAAAGGAAGAGATAAAAATATAATCAAAAAAATAAGGAAGGAAGAGAGAATAACTGACTAGATTTTGGTGGCTTGGAGAAAAAGAGAGGAGTGAATAAGAGACCGACAGCAGAGTGCCTTTAAATAGAGGAAGGGCGCGCCCGCCGACGGCCCAGCCCGGCGGCCCAGCCGCCGGATCCGGCGGCCCGGCCGCCTGGGTCCGGCGGCTCGAGTCGGCAGCTCGGCTCGGCGGCCCAGCCGCCGGAGCAAAAAAAAAAAAAAAAAAAAATTTAGGGTGTCCTTTTTAGTTTTTTTTTTTAAAAAAATTTTAGGGTGTCCTTTTTAGTTTTAATTTTTAAAAAAAAAAAATTCTAGGGTGTCCTTTTTAGTTTTAGTTTTTTTTTTAAAAAAAAAAAATTTTAGGGTGTCCTTTTTAGTTTTAGTTTAAAAAAAAAAAAAAAAGAAGAAGAAGAAGAAGAAGAAGAAGAATGTTGGTTTTAGAATAAAACCCTATGTTCTCTCAAATTTGATAATCATGCATGTATTTTCTCAGTACTAATCAAGTGCAGGTACAAATAAAGTTCGGTACAGAAATATAGCCCGAGTTCAGAAAAGCAGTCAAGTTTCAGTACAGAAAATACAGTAGAAGAAAAAAAAACAAAGGAAAGCGGGGAAATCTGACAGCTATTAGTGGCGGGGCCTCCTCCCCCTCTCATCGTCAAAGGCTGTCTGAGTCCAGGTCGCAGCTAGTTCCTGCTGCATCCCGAGGAATAGCTCCATCATCTGATTGATCAACCCGACAGGAACCTAGAGATCATATAAACGAAAAATATAAGTCAATATTGAATCTTCTATGAATCCTTTTCGTGAGAGATTGTCAGGCTTTACCTCAGTGATGTCCTCAGAAGGAAGAACCGTGCGATCCACATCCTCTAGTGAGACCTCTCGAAAAGCCGGAGGACCATGGGGAACAAAGTAGGAAATACCATATGGAAGGCGTAGACTGGCAAGGTCTGGGTGAAGCGGCCCAGTAGCCTCCAAAATAGCTCGGGGAGCTCTGAAAGGACCTACCAACCGGCTGGGCCTAGCCTCCGACGGTCTCGCAGTCGGGGTAGAAGAGGTGGGATCATTCATGGGCCTCCTCCTTGGAGACCTAGTCAAGGGGCCCGAAGCCCGAGAAGAACGGGTGCCGAGCGGTCGAGAAGGAACCGGCTCTTGGAAATCATCAAAACGAGATCCAATGGGTGGCATTAAAGAAATCCCGCAGAACTCATCGTAATCTCCCCCCATAAGGAACTCCACATGGGGGATGCCCTCGGTATGAGCAGCTGTGAGTATCATCTGCTTACCCGCTCGCATGTCCTCGGGAGGGGTATAAGGGACAGAACGACAGCCTCTTATCTGAAAGTCCACTCTCTCACCCAAATAATATCGTCGCAGGATGGGGTGTGACAGGACCACTTTCCGCTGGGACAAGGTATCTGACCGCTGGAAATCAGGGTCAACCTGAATCCAGCCCTGTAAGCGGGCAGCCATCGGCCCCACCTCGGCCTATAAAAGAAACAAATATGTTAGTAAATCCTTTTTATTTAACATATATAAGAGTCACTAATCATGTACCTGCTCCACCTGGCATGTATCAAAAAAAGCTCTCAGCTCCTTCAGCGACTTCTTATGCCGGACCGGATGAAGGTTTGATTTGTACCATCTCCAAGCCAGAGGCGCCAGCCCTGATTCAGGGTTAGGCTGGAGCAACTCTGGGCGAGTATAAGGAAAGTGCTCAAATGCCCAAGTCTGCAGAACAAAGGGGATCAAAAAAAAAAAAAAAAAAAAAGAAGAAAAAAAAAGAGAAAGGAGTACAGGAAGGGAGAATGTTCTTTACATTACCTCCCAGAAGTAGTAGGTCCCGCTAAGCTTGCCGTGGCCCCGGCTCAAGTCACACATATCATCATACATGCGGCTCAGAATAGCACCGGCACAGTTATACTCCTCTAAATGGGCCAAGTTCTCCAAACTCTTTAAGATAGAAGGGTTAAACCTCTCTTTCCTGTTGGACCAGAAGGTCGAAGCAAACAACAGCAACAAGGTGAATCGGGCCACCTAAGTAGCCGTCAGCTCTCCCCGCCCGTATCTAGCATAAATGCCTGGGGCCTGGAGGGATAACCAACGTCTGGAGATACTCAGAGTAGGGGTAGCAGAGCCTGGCTCGACAGTCCGAGGCAGGTCTATCCCAATTAGCTCCACCATCCGGTCGAAGGAGATATCAACCCTCCAATCATCATACAGCTCGATCGGCCGAATGCCGAAAGGGATCCCGGAGATCACAGAAAAATCTGCAGGGGTCATTGTCAACTCGCCCCAAGAAAAGTGGAAAGTATTGGTAGTGTCCCACCACCTCTCGGCCAAAGCACACAATAGCTCCTTGTAGTTACTTCGACCCATGTCAAGATATCTCAGGTATCCCAGATAGGATGGACAGATAATCGCGCCAACCGGGTTATTTTGATCAAATAGTTCAAGCGGAACTCCAGCCACAGAACTCTCGGCTACATCCAATTTAATACGGGAATCCTAAAAGGTAAAAAACGACCTAAGAGTTACTCCTCGGTTCCTTACTAAGGGTAATATCTTAGTTCCATTTCTAATATGCATACTAATAAAGAGGTGAGCAAAAGAATTTCCAAAATTCATAATTTGGCCTAAAGCCCAAAAGTTCACAATTTGGCCTAAGGCCCTAAAATCTACAGTTTTTCGGCCTAAGGCCCGGATAATAAAAATATGCAAAGGTGGAAAAGAACTCACCTGGACATAGATGCCAGTCATGGAGGCTTGCGTGTCAGCATCTGCCATGAGATCGACCTCATCGAGAGAAATCCCCAGAGACCCGAGAAAGTCCTCGTCACTGCTAGGAGAAGCCATAGAGGAAGGAAGTCTTGTAACTTTGAAAGTTGAAAGGATTTGAGAGAGCTCTTGTGTAGAGAGTTTAGAATGAGTGAATAGTGAGATTTCAAGCTATTTATAAGCAAATGGCCAAAACGCGGGTCTTCTGGACGCGTCTGTTGTTAGCCTCCAAAATTTGTGTTTCAGACAACCACCGACTCCCATAAATCATTTTTATGGTTGCCGGTGGGGGGCAACTGTGAACACCCAAATTTTGAGGCTCGAAGAGCCATTCTTTTCGGACTGCAAATAGCCCGGCCGGCCCAAAGGCCATTTTGGAAGTTCACCGAAAGTATGCCAATATGGTACTTGAAATGTCCGGGACGTCGCGAGGATCGCTTATTTGGGCCCGGAATTTTTTTTGGAGGTCCGGAGTGCCCGGAAAGGCCTCCGGAGCGAAAAGATGGCAAGACCACCGACCACCGGCGGCCCAGCCACCGGCCACGGCGGCCCAGCCGCCCGAGCCCGGCGGCCCCAGCCGCCCGAGTCGGCAGCCCGGTCCGGCGGCCTAGCCGCCGGGACCGACGGCCTGTCCCGGCGGCCCAGCCGCCGGACACGGCGGTCCGGCCGCCGAGAGCCGGCGGCCCGGCCGCCGGAACAGTCCATCTTTGCCTATAAATAGTGGCCTCGGCACTCCGTTTTCGACACTCAATCTGTGGTGACGGACGCTCCTTCTCCCTATGCTCTTTGCGATTCTTTACTGCTTTCTTACATTTTTTAATTTTAGTTTTATTTTATCGTTGTGATACTTGATCACTTAAAATTAAATTAAAATTAATTCCCTTAACGAGGAGCTTAACCTGGAGTTAAGAAGCGGTCGACGATTAAATCAGGTACATGAACTGAACTCTGCCTACTTAATTTTAGCACTTCATGCATGCTTCTTTTCTACTCCTAATAATTCTACAACTGCATAAATGCATCCATGTCATCATTAGGCAAACAAATTGCCTCAATTAAATAGATTTAGGCTAAATGCCCGGTTAATTAATAATCGTGGTATTAAAGCCTAAATCCGACAATATTGGCTTAAAATACCTAGTTAATTAATAGCTATGGTGTAATCGCCTTTATTTCAAACAAATCCGGCTTAAGTCCAATTAATTAATAATTGTGGCTAAAAGCCTTAATCGATCACGTTTTGGCAACCAATTGCCTACAATTAAATCAGTTTTTTTTGGCAAAATGCCTAAAATTAATCAACTTATTTTGGCTAAAAGCCTTAAATCAATCACTTTGGCGACAATCGCCTAAATAATCATCTTTTGGCAAACAAATTGCCTAAATCAACCTTTTTGGCTAAAAGCCTTCAAATTAATCAATCTTGTGGCTAAAAGCCTTAAATCAAGCATTTTGGCGATAATCGCCTAAATCACAATACTTTTGGCAACATTTGCCTAAATCATTCTTTTTGGCTAAAAGCCATTAAAATCAACATTTTTGGCATCAAATGCCTAAAAATCAATCAATTTTCAGGCAAAATGCCTAAATCAAATGCACAAAGCATACACACACTCATGCATTAAGCATCCCATTCAAAGCCCTTTTAAAAAGGCCTATCGAACTACGTTGACTTTGATCTTCCATTCAAACGGAAGTACGTAGGCACATTTGGGATTTAACCCCGAGCGACAAGTCGAAATCATCAAAACACTTCTTTTTGGTCCAATTACATTCATGCACCCTGCAAAGCATTCATTCATAGGTTAGTTCATCAGCATGACATAGTCTCGGGATCCATCTCGGGTTTGTAGACCATGCTTTAACATTGGGTTAATTAATCTAGTAATTAGGTTAATTAAAATTGGAGTCAACTTAGGGTTTTGTCCTATTTTACCCTAAAATAATTAAACAAGGTGGCGACTCACACATCACGTGCATTTCTGCCCTTAGTCACATGCATTCATATGTGCCTATGTTTTCGGGGGAGGGGTTCACACCAGTATAACTATCCAACCCACAAGTCTCAATCGGGTGGGTCAGTTAATGCAATTGGGAGTGGTCTGCCGGAAGAGCTAGTGTTGGCAAAAGCCGAATGGGAGGAAAGGATGTGCGCCATGTTGAACATCTGGGATGATTGCAGCAGTGAGGAGGAAGAAGAGAAGAGGCCTGTGAAGATTGAAATTGAGAAGAGCATCACAGTTAAGGTGGGTGAAGTACCAGAAAGTGAAGATGAGCAGATTCAGCTGACTATTCAACAAAGCTTGGCTGATCAAGCAGACCAATGGTACTATAGCAGTGATGAGGATGTAAATGAAGTTGGCATCTAGAGCTTAACCCGAAGTGGTCGTGTGTATAATCCAGATAACAATGCTCAGTCTAAAGGAAAGGGAGTTGCCATCGATGGGATGGGAAATAAAGCAACAGATAAGGGTGAAGAACAGCCTAAGGAAAAGAAAAAGGAAGATGAAATGGGAAAGGTGCAAAAGAAGACTATTGAAGTGGGCGAAAGTAGTCAAAACAAAATACCAAGCGGCGTAACAGCAAGTTCAATATTGAGTCGGCTACAGAGGACAAGGGCTGACATCTCACTGTGGGATCTACTAATAGCCTCAAAGGAGCACAGAGAATCTTTGTTAGAAGCTATGACATTTGTCAAAGTTCCTGCCAGAATCCAGAGCGTGGATATGATCAATGTGTTACAGCGCAGGATTGGTGAGATTACCTTCTTTGATTCCGATCTTCCTCCGGAAGGAAGGAATCACTACAAGCCTCTGTACATCTAGGTTGCTGTTAACGGGCGAGAAACCCGCAATGTGATGTTGGATAACGGGTCGGCATTGTGCGTGTGCCCACTGAAAATGCTGTCTAAATTTAAGATTGAGGAGTCGGAGCTTGAGCCGTCTAACATGGTAGTTAAAGCATATGACAACACCATGCGTAATGCTAGGGGCACTTTTAGGGCAAAGATTTTGACGGGGACTATAGAGAGTTGGGTAGATGTAGTCGTCCTGGATATTTTGGCCAATTATGCATTACTGTTGGGAAGGCCATGACTTCATCCTCTGGGTGCAATCCCTTCCACATTGCACAGAAAAGTTAAGGTTCCTTGGGGTACTGAGGTGGTAACTATCAATGCACAAGAAGATTTGAATGTGGCGGCTGTAGAAAGTTTAGAGGCGTCTGTGCCTTTATCTGGTTTTCAGGTGGCTGTGATTGATGATGCTACAATTACTGAAAACAAAAGTGCAGTTAACAGAATGAGCCCTTTTTCTCGTAAAATGATGAAGAAAATGCAATGGAAATATGGTAAAGGGCTAGGCCGAGATTTACAAGGAAGATTTGAACCTGTGCCATCATCACATGGTCAGCAAGGTCGACGTGGGCTGGGGTATTCAGAGCGTAGAAAGAAGGAGAAATATGAAGTCCAGTCTCCGATAAAAGAGCTAGGACTGAACAAGATTTTCTTTGTCCTAGAGGCTTTAGGGGAATTTCAGAGCAGAGGAAAGACCTATCCTGGCCTTGAGATCCTTATGACAGACTTTAATGAGTAGTTGATCAAGTCTCCTGAGCCTTCCTTTGAACAGTTGGTAGAAGGCACACAGTTCGTGGTTGGTATGGTTCAAATAGGCAGTGGCACAGAATGGTCACAGAAGATACCTAAATTTGAAGATTTCCTGGGGATTGGGGACGAAGCTTCAAGAATGGTATAGGAACAAAAGGTTAAGGCAAGGATCCTCCAGTCAATACTAGCAGCTGAAGATACTGAAGAAGCAAAGAGGAAGGTGATGAAGATGACAGAGCATGAAGAAGCGAAATAAAAAGCTGCCCCAGAAGCAAAGGAAGCTCTAGATGCTGATGAAGTGGTTCAAGCTATAAAAGACAGTTGTGATGAATGTATTGAATAGGCTATTAATCCTGTCTTTTGTTTTTCTGATTATTGTTTTGAGAACGACTTGGATGGTTTCCCTTTATTATTTCAATCAATGGAAGTGAATTTTGACTACTTGTTTTCTTGTTTTCCTGATTGTCACGTTCATGGCATTGATTATACCACGCGCATATTTGACATAAATGCATTGCATCATTTTGCATTTAACCTACGCACCACCGAAGATCCCAAAATAATTGAAATTGGATCAGACTTTAAGCCTGAACTCGGACAGGATCTCCAAGAATGTATTAAGAGGAATTCAGAGGTATTTGCCTGGAGCTATGCCGACATGCCAGGAATCAACAGGTCAATCGCAGAACACTTCATTCCTACTGACTCGAGTATTAAGCCAGTGAAGCAAAAGAGGAGGCGGGTGAGACTAGAGTGGCAAGAAAAGATCAAGGCTGAAGTCCAAAAGCAGTTAGATGCAGGATTCTTAGAGGTAGTACATTATCCTGAGTGGCTGGCCAACATAGTCCCTTTGCTGAAGAAAGATGGGAGAATAAGAGTTTGTGTTGACTACAGGGACCTAAATAAAGCCTCGCCTAAAGATGACTTTCCACTTCCACACATAGATGTTTTGATTGACAGTGCTGCTGGAATGGGATGTTATTCTATCATGGACGGATTCTCCGGATACAACCAAATCTTGATGGCCTTAGTTGACAAGCATAAGACTGCCTTCACTACTGACTTTGGGACTTTCTGCTATAGGGTGATGCCGTTTGGGTTGAAAAATGCTGGGGCAACATATCAGAGAATGGCCACAACATTATTTCATGATATGATCCATAAAGGATTGGAGGTATATGTGGATGATATGGTGATCGTGACGAGAACACAGGAAGAACACACGGAGATGCTGGAAAAGTTCTTCGCACGAGTCAAGCAGTACATGTAACATCCTACTGAATCGAATCGTTATATAGAGTCGAGTCGAGTCGGGCCGAACTAGAACCCGGTTCGAGCCATTTAAATCCAGAGTAGGGTAGAATGGGATGTGAACTAAAATAAGTAAAAGAAGTGGACTTACTTGAATGAAACAAAAAGATCAAAGTATAAGGAGTAGGACTTACTTGCACTAAAATATAACGTTTAGGTATTAAAATGTAACATATGGAAAATGTAGGTACTATTTGGTAATTTTTAACACACAATCAAAGATATATTTGGATTACATGAGACTTCCATTTCAGTTTGCCTTCTTCATTTTCTTCATCTTCATCTTCAACGTCTTCTTCATCTTCATCTTCCTCTTCATCTCCTTCATCTTTCTCTTCATCTCCTTCATCTTTCTCTTCATCTCCTTCCTTCCTCCATCACTTTTCATGTGATTTAAACAATAAATTCAATCTAGAACTTTATCCAAGTAAGTAGCCTTTCTTAAATTTCATACTTTTGTGATATTTGAGATGATTTATAAGAGTTATGATGTATAGGAGAGGGGAGCTCAAAGTTGGAGGAAAAGGAAGCTAAGAAGAAGATTTAAAGCTCTTTTGGTTAAAGGTTTGATATCTCTTTTAGTTTTTCACATTGTCTTGCATGAGCACTTATGTAGTGTGTTGATAATTCAAAGATCTGTTGCTGAATGTTGAATTAGAGGTCTGTAAATGGTGATAAAGCATGGGATGAATTGAATGAATGAAGTAGATATTGATTTCATGCTGAACCAGGTTTGTTGGATCATTGACCAGTAACTTCACCCTAATTTTGACTCTATTTAACGATGGAATTAGGAAGTGGTATAGAAGAGTTATTTGTTCCTCTGTGTTTTAGCTGTCCATGAGTTGTTGAATCACCTAATTTGGAGTTATAAATTGAGAGATATGATCAAAATAGTATAGACTGTATAGGCTAGAAATCAACAGTCTGGGCGGACTAGAAGTTCTAATTTAGGTAAATATTTGACTACCTTAACAACGTAATTAAGAGATGTGGTAGAAGACAAATTTGTACCCTAATGTGTTAGCTAACCATAGAATGCAGAATCACCTAAATTGGAGTTATAAATTGAGAGCTGTGACCAAAATAGTATAACCTATGCAGTCTGGCAACCAACAGCTGGGCAGACTGGCAGTTGCTACTTGAGCTCAATATTTTACTACCTTATCAACGTAATTAAGAGATGTGGTAGAAGACAAATTTGTATCCTAATGTATTAGCTAACCATAGAATTGAGAATCACCTAAATTGGAGTTATAAATTGAGAGAGATGACCAAAAGAGTACAGACTATGCAGGCTGGAAACCAACAGCTGGGCAAACTGGCAGTTGCTACTTGAGCTAAATATTTGAATACCTTACCAATGTAATTAAGAGATGTGATAGAAGACAAAGTTGTACCTTAATGTGTTAGCTAACAATAGAATTTAGAATTACTATAATTGGACTTATGACTACAGAGTTATGCTAGAAATTGTGAAACATGTACAGGCTGCCCTGTCAGATTTCAAGGTTACATTAGAAATGATGTTGGGATGTATATGTAGCTTCATGTAGCCTAAGATTAGTACTGACTTTGAACCTTCTGAGTTGAGTTAAATTAACAGCAATAAATTCCTTAATATGACCGGTAGAAATTAGGTTATTTCATGATTGGTACAAGTTGCATCGTGGGTGCATCAATTAGATTTCCAGGCAAATTAGTTTACAAGTGATCAATTGTGTGCATTTACTTCTATTTATCTATGAAATCCTCTTAAAGCATGAAGCAGGTTAGAAACATACAGAATGAGACAACATATAGGTAAACAGTATGGTTTATGCATGTGACGAAGAATTTAATATGCTTTTGTTTTGTATTATTGAAATACCAAAAATATGCTCCATTGAGGTTAGGCAGAAACCATGTAGATAAGACTATGTCGCGACATAGGATAGCAGATCTGCATCCCATACAGTTTGGTACTCCGGCTACAGGGCGTTGAGTGGAACCTCATGGAGCCATACAGTTATGAGATTACATTATTTATCACTTATATGATGTAGACTCAAAATTTCATAAGTCATACAGCATAATGAACAACAAGTAAGTTAAGGAAAGTATAATGAAATGTGTGTTTATGTGTGTCTTTATACATTGATATCATGAAAGTATAATGATATGTGTGCTTGCATGTTTATTTGAGATATCCACTGAGCTTTATTTGCTCAGCGAGTTACTTGTTTAACTCGTAGGTTTTGGAACTGGACCGTACAGAGTCATCTGACAACTGCTGCAGTTCATCTTTTGAAGATCCAGTCTTCAGGGTAGCTACTCATTTTGATATGTTGGTTCTATTTATACTTATCATGGCATGTACAGGGCATATAGTTGGGCCCATTTCATTTTGGAAACTAGTTTAATGTCATGTAACTATGAAGTACATATCTATATATAAATAATGTAAAAAGCAACAGTTTGACATCATATTCAGCACACAGAATGATATTAGCATGAAAGGACATAGGTTCAACCAGATTGTAGCGTCTCGGCTCGGTTCATTCGAGTTAACGGGTGGACTGGGAAGGGATGTTACAGTACAACTTAAGACTCAATCCCAAAAAGTGTGTATTCAGAGTAACGAAAGGGAAGCTGTTAGGTTTTGTTGTAGGACCTAAAGGGATTGAGGTTGACCCAGACAAAATAAAAGCGATTCAGGATATGGAACCGCTAAGAACCGAACGTCAGGTGAGGAGCTTCTTGGGAAAAATCCAGTATATTAGCTGGTTTATTTCTAGGCTATCCATCACTTGTGCTCCGATTTTCAAGTTGCTTAAGAAGAATCAACCAGTTAAATGGAATGAGGACTGCCAGAAAGCCTTTGATAATATAAAGAAGTACTTGATGAACCCACTAGTGTTGAGTTCGCCTAGCCCGGGAGAGCCTCTGATCCTGTACTTGTCTATAGAGGATGCAAGAGTTGGAGCTATGTTGGCACAATCGGACGTTGCTAGAGTAGAAAAGGCCATCTATTACATCAGCAAGAAATTACTACCTATCGAGGAGAAGTATAATTTGGTGGAGAAAACATGTATGGCAGTAGTGTGGTCGATAAAGAAATTGAGGCCTTACTTTGATTCCTTAAAGGTCACTTTCGTTTCTAAAATTGATCCTATGAAGTATCTTCAGAGAACACCTACTCTAGAAGGACGACTGTCCAAATGGCTAATCCAGATGTCCAGTGTGGATGCAGAGTTTGTCACGAAGAAGACGGTCAAAGGTCGGGTTGTGGCAGTGTTCCTGGCTGAAAATCCCATTGTAGATGATGAGTCATGGGAATTGGAATTTCCAGATGAACATTTATTGTGTGTTGAAACAGGGGTTTGGAAATTGTACTTCGACGGGTCAGCCAATAGAAACAGAGCCGGAGCTGGTATTATGATAGAAGCACCCAACAGAGAAGTCACAACAATGTGCAAAAGGTTGTTGCTCCCAGCCACTAATAATATGGCCGAATATGAAGCATGCATCATGGGAAAGAGGCTCTCCTTGCATCAGGCGCTAAGGAAGTAGAGGTGATAGGGGATTCGCTGTTGGTTATCGAACATGCTAACGAGAGATGGAAAGTGGAGGAAGAAAGGTTAAAGCCCTATGTTGAGTACTTGTTAAAGAAAGCGGCGCTCTTTGACTCGATCACTTTTACTCACATAGGAAGAATCCATAACAGAATCCTAGATGCTTTGGCAAACCTGGCGTCAGCTTGGCAGGATTTAAGTAAAGTTCCAAAGAAGCCATTTATCATTACCGCGACAAATATCCCGTGCTATGAAGAACATTTTGTGAATCAGGTGGAGTCAGAAGAAGAACCCTGGTTACGGATATCCTGCGGTACATGAAAGATGGAACCTTTTCTGATGATGCGACAAAGGAAGACCGTTCAGTTCTAAGAAAAATGGCTTTGAATTATGTCCTGGCTGATGGTGAACTCTATAGGAGGGCTTGGGACGGGATGCTGCTAAGATGCGTAGGTAAAAAGGAAGGGGAAGAAATAATGAAGAAAATCCATGAGGGAGTCTACGGTACTCATTTGAGCGGCATGAGTTTAGCCAGAAAAATTATGAGGCAAGGTTATTTTTGGGTGCAGATGGAAGGTGATTGTGTCAACTATGTTCGCTATTGTAAAGCCTGCCAGTACCATGACAATAGAAACCACTTGCCTGCTGCTGAACTCCATCCAACAGCTCCTTCTTGGCCTTTTTCAGCATGGGGTATAGACATTATTGGCAAGATCACGCCAGCAGCATCGAATGGTCATCAGTATATCTTGGTTGCAGTAGACTACTTTTCTAGGTGGATTGAGGCTCAATCCTACAAAACTTTGACCGCCAAACATGTGGCTAGATTCATTGAACAGAATATTTTCTATCGCTATGGTGTTCCCCATCACATAGTTATAGACAATGGGTCTCATTTTCAAGCAGATGTCGGTCAGTTGCTATATAGATATAAGGTTGAGCATCACCATTCTTCTCCTTATCGACCTCAAGCTAATGGTGCAGTGGAAGCCGCGAATAAGGAGATTAAGAGAATCCTGTCCAAGATGTGCGAAAGGTATAGAAGCTGGGCTGAGAAACTTCCTTTTGCACTTTGGGGGCATCGCACTACATTCAAGTCAGTAAATGAAGCTTCTCCCTTTGAGCTTGTATATGGGATGGAAGCAGTATTACCTATAGAGCTCGAAAAGAAGTCTCTCAGGGTTCTTGTGGAAGCTGGTCTGACCGAAGAAGAATGGGTCAAGAAAAGGTATGAGGATCTGGCGCTCTTAGATGGAAGAAGATTGAACGCCCGATTCTAGGATCAGATGAGAAAGAGAAGGATTGCTCATTTCTACAACAAACGGGTACACCCAAGGGCTTTGAAAAATAGGGATTTAGTATTGATCAGGTTGTTGGACCATGAATCCCAGAATCATCCTGGAGGGAAATTCAGACCTAACTGGCATGGACCATTCAAAATTCAGAAGCTATAAGCTAAAGGTGCCACTGAATTAATCACCATGGAAGGGAAGCTTGTCAATCGGATTGTCAATTAGGACCAAATGAAAAGATTCTATGTCTGAAATGATGATTTCGATTAACAAAAAAAAAAAAAAAAAAAAAAAGAAGAAGAAGGAGCTAGGCTGAAAGCCCGAAAGGGCGGCCTATGCAAGTGTGAACCCCTACCCCAAAACATCATGCATATGCATGTGACTAAGGAAGAAATGCACGTGATGTGTGAGTCGCCACCTTGTTTAATTGTTTTAGGGTAAACTAGGAAAAAGCCCTGAGTGACTCCAATTTTAATTAACCTAATTACTAGATTAATTAACCCAAATGGTTAAGGCATGGTCTACGAACCCGAGGTGGATCCCGAGACTATGTCATGCTGATGAACTAACCATGAAATGAATGATTTGCAAGGAAGATGAAGTAATTGAACCAATGAAAAAATGTTTATGTGATTTCGACTTGCCGCTCGAGGTTAAATCCCAAACGTGCCTACGTACTTCCGTTTGAATGGAATATCAAAGTCGACGTAGTTCGATAGGCCTCTTTTAGAGGGCTTTGAATGGGGATGCTTTATGCATGAGTGTGTATGCTTTGTGCATTTTTTTTAGGCATTTTGCCTGAAAATTGATTTTTTAGGCATTTGATGCCAAAAGTGTTGATTTTAATGGCTTTTAGCCAAAAAGAATGATTTAGGCAATTAGTTTGCTAAAAAAATTGATGTTTGGGCTTATTATTGCCAAAAGATGTTTTGTTGGGTGATTGTCGCCAAAGTGATTAAGGCATTTGTGCCAAAAGTCGGTATTTGAAGGCTTCTAGCCAAAAACTTGATTTAGGCAATTTGTTGCCAAAGGTTTGATTGATTTGGGCGTTTGTCGCCAAAATGACTGATTTAAGGCTTTTAGCCAAAAAAGGGGTTGATTTAGGCAAATTGTTGCCAAAAATTGGTTATTCCTATTTATAGGTAATTTGTTTGCCTAAAGTAATTAAATGAACTGCAATGTAGGCAATTTAATGCCAAAAGAACGTGATTATTTAAGGCCTTTTAGTCACAATTATTGATTAATTGGACTTAAGCCGAAAATTGTTCGAAATAAAGGCAATCATACCATAGCCATTGATAGACTAGATATTTTAAGCCAATATTGTCGGATTTTAAGCTTTAATACCACGATTATTAATTAACCAGGCATTTAGCTTAATCATTTTTTAATTGAGGCAATTTACTTGCCTAATAATGACATGAATGCATTTATGCAGTTGTAGAATTAGGAGGAGTAGAAGAGAAACATGCATGAAGTGCTAAAATTAAATAGGCAGAGTTTAACTTACGTACCTGATTTAATCGACGGCCACTTCTTAACTCCAGGTTAAGCTCCTCGTTAAGGGAATTTTAATTAATTTAATTTTAGTGACCACTTAACAAAGCAAGAAAGCGATAAAACTAAATTAAAATGCAAGAAAGCAGTAAAGAATCGCAAGGAGCGTAGGGGAGAAGGAGCGTCCGTCAACACAGACTGAGTGTGTAAAAACGGAGGCCCCGGGGTTGATTTTATAGAAAAAAGGAGGCCCGAGGGCGGTCCTGCCCGCCCTCGAGGGCGGGCGTGCCCGCCTCAGGGAGGCAGGCGTGCCTACCCCTTGAGGGCTGGCATGCTCGCCCTCCAAGGCGGGCGTGCCCGCCCTAGTGGGGCCCGCCCCAGTGGGGCGGTCGCGCCCGCCCTTGAGAGCAGGCTGGACCGCCCTAGAGGGTGGGCGTGCCCGCCCTTAAGCCGCCCTTGAGGGTGGGCTAGCCCACCCTGGGGGGGCGGGCATGCCTGCCCCATGGGGCCGGGCGTGCCCACCCCTGAGGGCGGGCACAACAATCCGTGTGCTTTTTTTCGTTCCGGAGGCTTTTTCGGAAGTTTTGGACCTCCAAAAAATATTTCGGGACCAGTTCTGCAATCCTCATAATTTTCCGGACATTTCAAGTACCATATTGGCATACTTCTGATAAACTTTTCGAATGGCCTCCGGTCCGGCCGGACTGTTTGCAGTCCGGGAAAACAGGCTTTTTGAACCTCAAAATTTGAGTATTCACAGTTGCCCCCCACTGGCAACCATAAAGATGATTTATGGGAGTCGGTGGTTGTCTGAAACACAAATTTTGGAGGCGAAAAACAGACGCGTCTAGAAAACCTGCCTTTTGGCTCTTTTTCTTTATAAATAGCTCAAAATTTTTCACTTTTCCTTGATTTCTATCTTTCTACTCTAAAGATCTCTCTTAAATTCTCTCATCTTTCCACCATCGAGTCATGGTAGCAATGAAGATTTTCTAGAATCCCTGGGGATTTCTCTTGACGAAATCCGTGTGATAGCAAACGCCGACACTCATGCTTCTGTCACCGGTGTCTATGCCCAGGTCAGTTCCCTGTCACTCTCATTTATTTATTATTTGGGCCTTAGGCCAAATGGTGAAAATTTTGGGCCTCTGTGGCCTGAATGTGAATTTTCGGGCCTTAGGCCAAATTGTGATTTCTTGGGCCTCTGTGGCAAAACTGTGAAGAGAAAGACAAATTTTATTTTCCTGCACTTACCGTCTTATTAGTATGCATGCTAGGAGAGAATTAAGACATTATCCTTAGTAAGGAACTAAAGAATAATCTTAAGCCACTTTACCTTTTAGGATTCATACATTAGGCTGGATGTAGGCGAGTCCTCTGTTGCTGAGATCCCCATTGACATACTTGACCACAACAACCCGGTCGGAGCCATCATCAGTCCCTCTCATCTGGACTTTTTAAGACATCTTGAGCTGGGTCGGCAGAATTACAAGAGCCTACTGGGTGCGCTGGCTGAGAGATGGTGGGACACCACCAACACTTTCCATTTCCCTTGGGGTGAGATGACGATGACCCCGACTGATTTTTCGGTGATCTCGGGGATTCCTTTTGGCCTTCGGTCGATTGAGCTGTATGATGACTGGAGGACTGAGGTCACCCCTGATCGGATGATGGAGCTGATAGGGATTGACCTGCCCCGAATTGTCAACCCTAGCTCTTCTGTCCCTATTCTGAGTATTTCGAGACACTGGCTAGCCCTCCAGGCCCCCGACATTTATGCTAGACACAGGCAGGGAGAGCTAACGGCTACTCAAGTAGCTAGATTCACTCTGTTGCTGCTATTTGCTTCGACCTTCTGGTCTAACAGGAAAGAGAAGTTTAATCCTTCTATTCTGAAGAGTTTGGAAGACTTGGCCCATCTCACTGAGTATGACTGGGCCGGCGCTATTCTGAGCCGCATGTATGATGATATGTGCGATCTGAGTCGAGGCCACTGTAAGCTCAGCGGGACCTACTATTTCTGGGAGATAATGTAAAGAACATATCCTCATTCTATTTTGTCTTTCTTTTTTTTTCTTTTTTTTCACTGATTCTTTCCTTCGTTTTGCAGACTTGGGCTTTTGAGTATTTTCCCTACATCCGCCCAGAGCTGACTCATACTGATCTTGGATTGGGGTTGGTACCTTTGGCTTGGAGGTGGTACCGAGCAAATCACCGATCTGTTCTACGCAAGAAGTCTTTAGGGGGCCTGCGGACCTTCTTTGATACTTGTACCATGGAGCAGGTGAGTGCCTTTTAATTTTCCTTGAGTATGTGGAAATAAAAAGGATTTATTAACACATTTGCTTTTCTTACATAGGTTGAGGTGGGGGCGATGAATGCCCGACTCCAAAGTTTGATTGAGGCTGATCCCCATTTCCGGCGATCAGAGGCCTTGTCTCGGCGGCGGGTTGTCTTGTCACATCCTGTCTTGAGACGCTATTATCTGGGTGAGAGAGTGGACTTCCAGATTAGGGGCTGCCGCTCTGTTCCTCATCCTCCTCCTGAGGACATGCGAGCGGGCAAACAGATGATTCTTACCGATGCCCATACTGAGGGTATTCCGCATATGGAATTTATCTGGAGTGGGGATTATGATGAATTTTGCCAGATGTTTCTGATGCAGCCTATTGGATCCCGGCTTGACAGTCTTCCGAGGTCGACTCCTTCCCAGCCGCTTGGCACTCGTTCTTCTAGGGCTTCAGGCCCCTCGGCCAGGACTCCAAGGAGGAGGCCTACGACCCGTCCTTCTTCTTCCACTCCGATGGAGGGTCCGTCTCGGGCTGGCCCTAGCCATTCTGTTGGTGCTTTCAGGGTTCCCCAAGCTATTCTAGAGGCTACCGGGCCAGTTCATCCAGGCTTGGCCAATTTGCACCTTCCATACAGCATTCCCTATTACACTCCTGATGGTACTTCGTCTCTCCGGGAGGTCTCTCTGGGGAATGTTAATCGCCTAGCCCTTCCTCCTGATGACATCACTGAGGTACAGACTAATAAAACTTTCCCAAAAAGGATTCATAAGACTTGATACTGACTTAAATTTTTTTTTTTTTTTTTTTTAGGTCCCCGTCGGATTAGTCAGTCAGATGATGGAGCTAGTTCTCGGTATGCAGGAGGAACTAACTTCAGCCTGGACTTTGCAGTCAGATGATCAGAGGAGTAGGAGGCCCCGCCACTGATAGATGCTAGATTTTCTGCTTTCCTTTGTTGTTTTTTTTTATTTTCTGTACCGAACCTCGGCCGTATTTCTGAACTTTGGCTATGTTCCTGTACTGAACTTTATTTGTACTTGCACTTGGCTAGTAATGAAAAAAATATGTATGCACGACTATGAAGAAAGGATTTTGCTTCAACAAAACATCTCTCCCTTTTTTTTTTTAAAATTGAAGAGGACCATTTTTTTTTTGGAATTTTATCTCAAATCTATGAAAATTTTTTTTTTTTTTTTTTTTGCGTGCCCGCCTCGTCTGGGCGGGCGTGCCTGCCCCTACTGGGCGGGCGTGTCCGCCCCTCTGAGCGGGCGTGTCCGCCCCTCTGAGCGGGTGTGCCCGCTTATGCTGGGCGGGCGTGCCAGCCCTTGCTAGGCGGGCGTGCCCGCCCTTGCTGGGCGAGCGTGCCCGCCCTCGAGGCGGGTATGCCCGCCTTAGAGGCGGGCGTCGCCGCCCTCGGGCACGTTTTTCTATATAAAAAGCTGTTTCAAGTTTTTTTTCATTCATTCCCTCTTTTTTTGAGCCAACAAAAATCTGGTCAGTTTCTTCTCTCTTTCTCTTCCTTATTTTTTTTTATTTATTATTTTTTTATCATTATTATATTTTTTTTAAAATAATAATAAATAATAAATAAAATAAATAAAAGGACATGAATCCCTTTTACAACCATAGCATGCACAGCTGGACTAGGAGTCTCTCCAAAGTTGAAAAGATCAATTTGGGGAGGTACGGTCTTTCTCCCGTTATTACTCTTAGGGGTGTAGTAATTGATTGGGATTTTTTACGGGCCTGTATTAAACTTTGGGACCCTGAAACCCATGTTTTCCGGTTTGGGGCGATGATGGAGGAAACTCTTTGAGGAGTTTTGTGCCATTATAGGGTGTGACCCCAATGCCCCTTTGGTCAAGCATGAGGTAAAAATTGGGTATGTTAGGTCATTTGAAACCCTGTTTCAGTTTAGTCGACCCCAAGCTATGGCTATGATCGTTGATGACCAAAAAGCAATTCTGTTGCCTATGATTAACGAATTCTCAGAGGCTTGCCCAGATGACCCAAACCGGATGAGGCTGAGGATGCGGGCCTTGGTTTTCTGTTTATTGGCTGGCTTCTTATTTAACCAGGACCCAGGCTTTGGGGACTTGCGCCTTTGCCCCATGGTTCTACAAATGGAGGATATGGGTTGTATTGGTGGCATTGTGCTGGCCGAGACTATTAGGAGCCTTGATAGGGCTGCTTTAGGGTTTGATGACTGGACAGTTTCTCCCATCATTCTCCAGGTATTTCCCTTTGTCATCTTTCTTATCTTTTCTTCTCTTTTTTACTTTATCCCCTTGTAATAGAAAGGATCCATTACTCAAGTCTGGTTGAAGGACCACCTTCAAGTGGTTGGTACTCCTACTCTCTTGCCCTATAATCCCACTCAGTATCGTATGCGGAGGATTTTGATCACCCACCCATCTACTGATTCATGGACTTCATGGCTAATTGAGTTGGGTCCAGATGAGATACTGTGGTTCATCTCATGGTACAACATCACCCGCTTCATCCAGGTCAGCTTTCGCCATTCTCGGGTTTACCTTTTAGGCCTCACACACTGTACTTGGTACTGCGCTTCACACATTTTGAGGCAAATGGGATAGACCAGACTGTTCCGATTATGGATGACTTTTCAGCTGATTCAGCCATTACTCCGGGGGTTACCCGAGCCGTCCTTAGGGCTTGGGTTAGAAATCATTGTATGGTTAGGCCTTTACCTAATCCTGCCAGTGTTCAGACTTCTCCTGAGTATCGGGCTTGGTTCATTACTGCTGTCTGGCCGATTGAGAGACCAAGGAGGACTGCACTGCTGAGTGTACTCGAAAGGTTGGGTTCAGGCTGACGCTGATGATGAGGTTGGGACTGGTGAGGAGATTGTGTTGGCTCCTCGGACAGGCGAGGATGGACAGAGTTTAACAGCTAGGGAAGACTCAGAGGATGTTGCCCCACGGAGGAGACGGGACACCTAGACTCCTATAGGCTTTTACTATCTTTCTCTTATTTTGACTTTTATTTGGCTTCTGGATTTTTCTTTGGATGTATTTTTTTTGCTTTAGACTTGGATTTAGACTTCATTATTTGTTTGGACTCTTTTGCTTTCCGCCTGACTTTGGGCTGCTATTGGAATGAGATTTGACTTTTTTAGCTTAAATTGAGAAAATCATTTAGCGTTCCAAGCATTTTCCAACTTTATTTATTTCAAGCTCTAATTTTTGCCTAAGCTGCCCTTTCGGGTTTTCAACTTAGCGAGCTTACCCATTTTTGTCTAAGCTGCCCTTTTTGGGTTTTCAGCTTAGCGGGCCCCGACTTTTGCCTAAGACGCCCTTTCGGGTTTTCGACTTAGCGGGTTTTTCTTTTTTTTTTGTTTTCTTCCTTTTTTTTTGGCAAAGAAGAATGAAATTATGAAATGATTTTTTTTATTAATGTTTAGACCGTGCCCAAAGAGGGCTGCCTACATATCTCCGATACATAATTTCTTTTTTCCAAAGAGAATCAGGTCTAATGTAGTTCATCATACATTATGCAATGATTACAATTACACAAAATATCTTTTTAACTGATCTAAATTACATGGATTAGTGAATTCCAAACCATCCAAATTAGTCAAAATAACGGCTCCGCCTGACAATATCTTCTTCAACACATAGGGTCCAGCCAAATGAGGACGAAACTTCCCACGTGGATCTATGATTGGCTGTCTAATCTCCTTCAGAACCAAACAACCTTCTTCCAGTTTCCGGTCTTTGACCTTCTTATTGAAATGTCGCGCTATTCTTCTTTGATAAACTTGAGTTTGGTGGATTGCTTGCAATCGCTTTTCATCCATACCCAAGAGTTGCAAATGATAATTCTCAGCCCAATTTGCTTTGCTGATCTGGCTTTCCCGGATAACCCTCGCCGACTGAACTTCCAGCTCAATAGGCAATACTGCTTCCATGCCATATACTAAGGAATACGGGGTTGCCCCAGTAGGTGTTCTGATTGAAGTCCTGTATCCCCACAAGGCATTTGGCAATTGTTCGTGCCACGCTCTATGCTTTTGAACTGTCTTCTGCAAAATGACCTTTATAGCCTTGTTTGCAGCCTCTACAGCCCCATTTGTTTGTGGACGATAGGGTGAAGACTTGTGATGCTAAATCTTCTTTTGCTTCAGTAGATCCGAGAATTCGCTTTGAAAGTGAGACCCGTTATCAGTAATGATCTCGAATGGCGTTCCATACCGACAAAGGATGTTGGTACGAACGAACTGTGCTACCTTCTTGGCATTCAAGACCGAATAGGAGGCTGCCTCAATCCACTTAGTGAAATAATCAACAGCAACCAGGATAAATTGATGGCCATTGGAAGCCTTTGGATGGATTTTTCCGATCACGTCTATGCCCCAAGTTGCGAAAGGCCAGGGTGAAGCAATGGGATTCAGATTGACCGGAGGCTGCTTTTGCAGCTTGGCAAAAATTTGACACTCATGGCATTTCTGCGCGTGCCTCACGCAATCTGCATTCATGGTCGACCAGTAATAACCCAAATTCATAATTTTTCGAGCCAAGGCTATCCCGTGCATGTGCGGACCGGACTCCCCATTATGCAATGAATCCATGATGGCTTGAGCTTCTCCCTCCTCAACGCACCTTAGGTGCAAGCCATTCCAACTTCTTTTATACAGAACTCCCCCAGTAAGGAAATACCCAGATGCTAACTGTTTCAATGTCCGTTGATCAGTCTTGGTGGACCCCTCCAAGTAGGCTTCATTCTGAAGATAGTTCTGTATATCCCAATACCAAGGCTTGTCATCTACCAAATGCATGACGTGTGCTGGCTGTTTCTGTAGCCGAACCGTCAGAGGTCGAATGACTTGGTCTCCCCCTACATTAACCATGGAGGCCAAAGTAGCCAGGGCGTCTGTAAACTGATTTTTGGCGCGCGGTAGATAGTGGAAAGACAGTTCCTCGAACTGTTGAGCCAGTTCGTCCAGGCATTGTAGGTAAGGAACCAAACGCTCTTCCTTAATTTTCCATTTTCTCAAGGCTTGGGAGACTATTAAATTGGAATCCCCGAAGACCTTGAGGACTTTTATTTCCTTTTCCAAGGCCGCTTCTAACCCCTTGATGCAGGCTTCATACTCAGCTTCATTGTTGGTGCAGTCGAAATCCAATTTGACTGCGATTGGGATGTATTCTCCACAAGGAGTTTTGAATACTACTCCAACCCCGTTTCCATGGTAGTTTGAAGCTCCATCAAAGTACATTTCCCAAACTTCACTTTCCAAGCTCAATAAGTCTTCGTCAGGAAATTCTACCTCTGGCATTTGGTCTTCGACCGGTAATTCTGCTAATTGGTCAGCCAAGGCTCCACCTTTCACTGCCTTCCGTTGTACAAATTTTAAATCATAAGCTGCAAGCACTGATACCCACTTAGCCATCTTACAGTCAAGAACCGGCCTCTCCATAAGGAATTTCAAGGGGTTCGATTCAGAAATGACATAGGTTGTGTAAGACGAAAGGTAGTGCTGCAGCTTTGTACAGGCCCAAACTAGAGCCAGACACAACTTCTCTATCTTGTTGTATTTTAGCTTGTATTCTAGCATCCTTTTGCTTAAGTAATACACGACATTTTCTATCCTTGTATCTTCTGCTTGTTGAGCTAGCATTGCACCCATCGCTCCTTCTGTCACTAATAGGTATAATAATAAAGGCTTTCCTAGCCTTGGTGGCTGTAAAACTGGTAGGGATAGCAGATATTGCTTGACTTGGTCGAAAGCTTTCTGGCAATCCTCATTCCATTTAACCGCTACTCCTTTCCTGAGTAATTTGAAGATCGGACCACAAGTATCGGCCAATTGATTAATGAACCGGCTGATATACTGTAGCCTTCCCAGGAAACCCCAAACTTCTTTTTCCGTCCTCGGTGCTGGCATTTCTAAAATGGCCTTGGCTTTTGAAGGGTCAATCTCTATGCCCTTCCGACTGACCATGTGCCCTAGAAATACTCCGGATGTAGCTCCAAATAGACATTTCGCCGGATTGAGTTTTAAGTTGTACTTTCGAAGTCTAAGGAAGAACTTCTCAAGTGCTGTCGTATGTTCTTCAGCTGTTTTTGATTTGACAACCATGTCGTCCACATATACTTCGACTTCTTTGTGAATCATGTCATGGAAGATGGTTGTCGCCATTCTTTGATAGGTTGCCCCGGCATTTTTGAGCCCAAAAGGCATGACCCTGTAGCAGTAGGTTCCCCACTCTGTGATGAATGCCGTTTTCTCTTTGTCTGGCAAATGCATCATTATTTGGTTGTACCCGACAGCGAGATCAGTCAAGGAGACCATCTCGTGTCCAGCCATTCGGTCTACCAGCAAATCAATATGTGGCAGGGGGAAATCATCCTTCGGACATGCTTTATTCAAATCCCGATAATCCACACACATTCTGACTTTTCCATCCTTCTTAGGAACCGGCACAATGTTTGCTAACCATGTCGGGTAAGTAATGGGTTCTATGAACTTGTTCTCTAGTTGCTTGGCAACTTCCTCCTTGATTTTCAAGGACCATTCTGTCTTCAGCCTTCTAAGCTTCTGTTTCACTGGCATAGCCTCAGGGTATACCGGAATCTTGTGCACCACTATTGCTGGGTCGATTCCCGTGATGTCACTTGCCTTCCACATGAAACAATCGGCAAACTTCTTCAAACATTCACTGACCTGATCCCTGTTCATACAATCAGATGCAATGTATGTATGTTCATTTTCTTTGCCAATTATTATGTTTTCCTTTTCATTTTTTATTTCATTTATTTGATTATTTTTGCTTGGAAATGCTTGGAAAGATAGACACGCAGGGTAGTCAAGAATTTGCAAGCCTTTATTGATTATGACGGAATCGTCTTCAAAAATTACATCAAATTTGAAATCTGGATCCTCTAGATCCGACACAGACGACTCAGAACTAGAATTGGACTCTGACTCGGTTTCAGACTCGGGGTCAGACTCGAATTCAGTACAGAACTTTGTTACAGATTTTTACTCTTGGTTTGAATCGGGAGGGGGGCTATCAGCAGTGCAATCTTCCTCAGCGTACCAGTTGGTGAGAGGTCCTCCGCTTGGCTTGATTAGGTTGAGCAAGTCTCGATTCTCGTCACTTCCGGTGATAACCGCAACCTCGTCAAAGAGACTAGGCTACATGAAGTCTTCCACCTCCAGTTCAGTTATGGTTTCGGGCTTGTTGCCCCAGACATCCGAGAATATCTCTAACCCAGGCAGCATCTTCTTAGCAGCCGGACAGCGGAATGGTTCTTGAAAGCCACGATAAGGAATCGGTTCTCCCGGTTTGCAGAAGTAACCATTCAGAGTCAAAAGGTAAGGCCGCATCTGTATACTTTCCTTCCCTCTCCTTCTACCTCTTTTAGCCCAGTCTTCGTCAGTAGGCTCGTAGCCTAGTCCATAGGTCCCCTCATTCACCGGACACTCCCAGGCTTGCAGTGCGGGGTATGTTTTTCCGGATCTTGCCATAATCATTCTTGGCAGATAGGACATTTTCAGCATCAGAGGCACTATGCAGTTTATTTGCATTGTCCCGAAATCAAAGAGAATTCGAGAGGTTGCAGTCTTTCCCTCTATGAATTGCACGGTGTCATATTGAAATCCAGAAAGGGGTAAATTGGCAGTTTCAGGGTTAACCTCAAAGAGAGGCTGGCCCTTTGGCTTTTTCAGCTGGCCGTAGTCATCCCCTTGAATAGTGATGACTTTGTCCTCATAGGGAAACTTGACCTTTTGGTGCAGGGATGAGGGTACTGCCTTAGTGTGATGTATCCAGGGTCGGCCCAGAAGCAGGTTGAAGCTAGTCGGTACATCAATCACCTGGAACGGGACTTCCATCACAGCCGGCCCAACTGTTAACTTTAGCGTAGCGACCCCCAACACTTCCCTCCGGGTACTGTCGTAGGCCTTCACTATCTGGTCTGATGGAGTGAAATCTATTTCTTTCAACCCCAGACAGCTGGCTACCCTTAGTGGGCAGACGTTTAGTGTTGACCCATTATCAACGAGAACCATGGGCACAGTTTTGTCTCTGGTCTGGACGGTGACATACAGGGCGTTATTATGACTGCCTCCCTCCTTGGGTAAGTCGTCATCAGAAAACCCAATGCTCTGCATCTTAGACGATTGGGTAAGGGTGGATACTAGCACTTCGGGGCTAACCTCCACTGATGTCTGAAGTTGACTCAAAGCCTTGCAAAGAGCTTGGCGATGAGGAAAGGATGATGCTAGAAGCTCCCAGATTGATACCCTAGCTTGTGTCTTTTTTAGCTGTGCAAGTACCGGGTCTTCCTTTAGCTCCTCTGCCCTCTGGTAGGGTTTATTTTGGATTTTTTCCAAAACTAACGGTTCATATTGTCTCCCACTTCTGGTTATAGCATCAAGCTCTTCGGTTAGGTCATTCAGATCCAAGACACAGATGTTATTCATTTCTAGGAACAGTTCGAAAGGATCGATCAGTTCCTGGTCAGCAACAATAGCATTTACCCCATGATTTGGTAAGGGATTAGTGCTAATGTTTGGCTTACTTCTCGGAATAATAGAGCCGTTATCCACCAAGTCTTGGATACGGTTCTTAAGCGTCCAACACGCTTCAGTCTTGTGCCCATACCCCTGATGGTACTCACAGTATTCATCCGCTTTGTAATTTCTTAGTAATGGGTTTGGTGGTGGCCTTGCTTCCAAGGGCTTGATGTAGTTGGCCTTAACAGCCTCTAGGAAAACCAAAAGGATTGGCATCCCGAGATCAGTATAGGTTCTTCTGGACTGATTGCCATTTCTCATGTTCCCCACACGCAAAGGGTTAGTGGGGGTGATGCTTGCCACTTCGTGGACTTTACTAGCTTGGCTAGGTTTCTTGTACTTTGAGGTTCCTGAGTCTTCTTTCAGTTGCCCCATTTGAATCAGATCTTCTACCTTCGTAGCAGTGGCAATGAGCGACTGGAATGTTGGTAGATACTGGGTCTGTAATTGTTGTTGGTAGACAGGTTGCAGGTTCTTATTATTATGTCCACCTGTTCTTGTTCAGAGGGCCGGTTAATCATCTGAGCGGCCTTGGCCCTCCACCTCGTAAGGAACGAGGAAAAGGGTTCATTGTTTTTCTGCTTGGTGGTTTCTAGTTCTCTTCGAGTGACATCCACCTCCATGTTATAGTGATACTGTGAATTGAAGGCGTTACAAATGTCTTCCCATGTTTTCATCTTAGAGCGGTCCAAGCTGACAAACCATCTTAAAGCAGCACCCGTCAGAGATTGTTGGAACAACTGAGCAAGGAGCTCGCTGCTCAATCCAAATGGGTTAAGGGCACCCACATACATTTTCAGGTGGGTTTTAGGACAAGTAGTTCCATCGAATTTATCCATGTTGGGCATTTTGAATTTGGTTGGCAGTCTTGCCTCAGGGAACAAGGACAAGGAGTCCATGTCCACCACTTCCTTGTGGGTTTTGAGAGCAGTGATAGATCTTTCCAGGAGTTCTAGCTTCTCTCTCACTCTCTGAGCTTCCAGCTCAGAAGCAGTTTTGGAGGGCACATCATCCAGGTTTAGGGTAGGGTTTGTCGGTTCAGCAGCAGGACCCTGATTGGAGGCAGCAGGCCCACTTCCCCCGGCCGAATTTCCATTACCATTCCCATTACCCAACTCAGCTAACAGGGCGGCCCTCTGGGCGGCCAGGGCCTCATTCATTCTGGCCTCCATTCTGGCCCCTAGTTGTTCAATGAGGGTTTGGATATCAGCAAGCGATGCCATTGGTGCAGGTAAAGCTGTCGAAATTGTAGGTGAAGCTGGTGTAGCTGGTGAAGCTGGTGAAGCTGGTGATAGTACTGTAGGTGTGGCTGGCACAGATGTGGGCACTTGGATCGTGGGCACCTGTAAGGATAAGGGTAGCTGGATTAGGTACAGTGGTTGGTGTGTCAGGGTAACTGATGTAGATCGACTCTTTTGTCCAACTGTGCATGAATGAGAAGAGTGTTTCATGCTTTCTTTGTGTTTACCCCATGTTTATGATATGTCGTGAATGAGCATAACAACACGTTATTAATAAAGGGCTTGAATTTCAAAATTATTCTTCCTTTTATTTCGGGGATATGGATAAGGAATACAAGGCCTTCCTCTCTGCTTATTTGATCAAGACTTGCTCATCTATTTTGAAAATGTTCTGGCTGCTAGTCTTGCTTGAATGATGAATTCTTTTTAAAACATCGATCAAGAGAACGAATACCATTTTCTCAGTGATTTCCTTGGAAAGATCGATAAAAAACCATGGATAAAACCTTAGCGCTCAGTAGGTTCATGCATACATAAGGAAGTTACATATGTTGTTTTTGTTTGATTTATGCAGGTAATAAAAATGGTCACCCCATCTTTTTATTTCCAAATGTAAGCTTCTGTTTTTTAAATCAAATGATCCGCTTTTATGGGCTTTCATTTATTGACCTAGGGGCAGGAGGCCCAAGTGACTAATACAGCAAATAATTTCGAAGGAAAAGATTTGTTGTCTTTTGTTGCCCATGTGTGCAGAAAGCAGAAATTAATAAAGACAGAACTATCAGAATCATTCATTGAAAAAGAAGGGATACATTAATTAGGAGTTCACGACCCTGGAATATAGAAAATTGCAAAGAAGAAGCAACAACAGCATTTATTCTAGCAAAGGTTATCATCATACGCAAGTCTTTTCAAAACCTAGTATCATCACTGGGTGTAAAACCAGTCGACGTACTCGGGTATCACGGTGTCCTGCATCACCCCTTGACCCAGGTGCCAGGTGTTTCGGTTCCGCCAACGGTCAGCTAAATTGGTCAACAGACTCTGCGGTTTCTGGGAACGCGCTGTATCATACCGTACTGACGGTTGATCCTGTCAGGGAAATAGGCCATGGAATGGTCAAGACTGGTATATAACACGTAGTTGAGGTTCATGCTCCCAGCAATGACCAGTCTAATCCTCCACCAAGGATAGGACCACCTGTAACACCCTCCGCCGAGTCCCGTGAGACCCGACGACGGATGCCACATTCGGTGCCGGAGACACCGTCCTAACTGAACATACAAATCATTAAATAAGATTATGAATTAGAAGTAATTGAGTATTCACAAGTGTAGCGAGTAATTTTTTTTTTTATAGATAATCATTTCATTTCGTTTTCATCTCTCTTTTTTTTTTTTTTGAAAAATAGATTGGAAAAAATCCTACATAAATACTGTAAGAATTTCCCTTTTAAAAACTGAGCTCACCAAACATGTGAATACAAAACACTCCCAATTAAACTCCAAACTGCCAACATCTCCACATAATCATCATAACACAACAACACTTCTATATTTTCATAATTATATAAATCCTCAATAGCAGTTTAATATTCATCAATTAATTGCATTCAGTATATATATCAAGTCTTAATAAACTAATCATACCAACTCTCTTGAAATATTTTATATTCAATCATTTAATGAATCTTATGCTTATCTCCGAATATAGACACCAACATAATTGCTAATTACATGCTTAAGTTATAATTCAAATAATACAATCTCTGAAAATATAATACTTATACATGTCATAGTTCTTAAGTACATAAATCTCAATCTACTACTACCACAATAGTCACTTCTGCCCTGATGCTACTCTTCTAGTCTTCAAGCAGCAACCACAGTCTTTAACCTGCGCGTGATTGTGAATACTCAAATTTTGAGGCTCGAAAAGCCAGTTTTCCCGGACTGCAAATAGTCCGGCTGGACCGGAGGCCATTTTGGAAATTTATCGGAAGTATGCCAATATGGTACTTAAAACGTCCGGGACGTCGCGAGGATCGCGGAACTGGTCCCGGAATATTTTTTGGAGGTCCAAAACTCCCGAAAAAGCCTCCGGAATGTAAAATTAGAAAGTCCGCCGGCCGCGGCGGTGGCAGCAGCCGCCCTTCACGGCGGCGGTAGCCGCTATCGCCGGCGGTGGCAGCCGTCGGCGACAGCGGCTCCGGCTACCGTACCCGGCGGCCCAACCGCCGGCCTCCGGCGGCCGAGCCGCCGGCCATCGGCGACCGAGCCGCCGAGGTCCGGCGGCCCAGCCGCTGAGCCTCCGGCGGTCGAGCTGCCGAGACCTGGCGGCCCAGCCGCCGAACCCGGCCGCCGAGCCCGGCGGCCCAGCCGCCGAAACAGTCCGATTTTTGCTATAAATAGCAGCCCCGGGCCTCCTATTTTCGGCACTCAGTCTGTGTTAACGGACGCTCCTTCTCCCCTACGCTCCTTGCGATTCTTTACTGCTTTTCTGCATTTTTAATTTTAGATTTTATCGCTTTCTTGCCTTGTTACTTGGTCACTAAAATTAAATTAATTAAAATTCCCTTAACGTGGAGCTTAACCTAGAGTTAAGAAGTGGCCGTCGACTAAATCAGGTACATGAACTAAACTCTGCTTATTTAATTTTAGCATTTCATACATGCTTCTCTTCTACTCCTAATAATTCTACAACTGCATAAATGCATTACATGTCATCATTAGGCAAATAAGCTGCCTCAATAAATAAATTTAGGCTAATGCCCGGTTAATTAATAATCGTGGTATTAAAGCCTAAAATCCGACAATATTGGCCTAAAAAGACCTAGTTAATCAATAACTACGGTTAATTGCCTTTATTTCGAACAGCCTGGCTTAAGTCCAATTAATCAATAATTGTGGCTAAAAAGCCTTAATCAATCATATGTTGGCAACAAACTGCCTACAATTAAATCAACCACATTTTGGCAACAAATTGCCCACGGTTCAATCAATTTTTGGCAAACAAATTGCCTATAAATTAGATTAACCACTTTTTAGCGACAAATCGCTTAAATCACAATTTTTGGCTAAAAGCCTTCAAACAATTGCTTTTGGCAAATAAATTGCCTTAAGTCAATCAATTTTGGCGACAATCGCCCAATCATCAACTTTTGGCAATAAATTGCCTAAATAAACTTATTTTGGCTAACAGCCTTCAAATTAATCAATCTTTTGGCTAAAAGCCTTAAAATCAAGCATTTTGGCGACAAACGCCTAAATAATCACCTTTTGGCAAACAATTGCCTAAATCATTCTTTTTTTGGCTAAAAGCCTTAATCATTTTGGCGACAAACGCCCAATCAATCAATTTTCGGCAATAAATTGCCTAAATCAATCTTTTGGCAAAAGCCTTCAAATAAGCACTTTTGGCAAAAATAAGCCCAAGCATCAATTTTTGGCGACAAATCGCCCAACAAAACATCTTTTGGCAAGAATAAGCCCAAACATCAATTTTGGCAATAAATTGCCCAATCCACACTTTTGGCAACAAATGCCTAAAAAACAATCAATCTTTGGCAAAATGCCTAAACAAAATGCACAAAGCATACACACACTCATGCATAAAGCATACCCATTCAAAGCCCTTCGAAGAAGGCCTATCAAACTACGTTGACTTTGATCTTCCATTCAAACGGAAGTACGTAGGCACTTTTGGGATTTAACCCCGAGCGGCAAGTCGAAATCACATAAGCATTTTATTTGGTCCAATTATTTCATTTTACCCTGCAAAGTATTCATTCATGGTTAGTTCATCAGCATGACATAGTCTCGGGATCCATCTCGGGTTTGCACACCATGCCTTAACCATTGGGTAATTAATCTAGTAAATAGGTTAATTAAAATTGGAGTCACTTAGGGTTTTTTCCTAGTTTACCCTAAAATAATTAAACAAGGTGGCGACTCACACATCACGTGCATTTCTTCCTTAGTCACATGCATTCTCATTGCATTGATGTTTTGGGGAGGGGTTCACAGTGATAAAAATCAACGCGCTGAGTATAAAACTCAGTGGTGCTCATAATTCACATACTTACTAAAGTTGTGATGACAACTTACTTAAAACACAAATGACATAAAATCATTAAATTTCAACATACATGTACATTTATAGCAAAAGAAATATCAAATAAACTATTAATTAATAACATAAAGAATTTAATTCTTTCAACTCATAAATTCATTACTTGCACATTTATTATACCAATACATATACTTTTTATGTTTAAAACCATGTACCAGAATATCATGCTTTGAAAATTCATTTGATAACATAATCATTAATTTCCAAAGTAAGGTTTACTAAAATAATATGATCTCATTCGTTTAATTCAAATACTTTGAAAGTAATAAGACGATTATAAATACAAATATGTTAATTCTTTAGTTAAGGCTCGTACTAATACAGAATGAAAATAAGCAGATTTGATCGTGGCCTATGTTAGCGCCACCCCCATCACACAATCGTGGCCTATGAAAGCACCACCCCCATCACACAATCGTGGCCTGTGAAAGCACCACCGTGGCCTATGAAAGCACCACCCCCATCACACAATTGTGGCCTCTGAAAGCACCACCGTGGCCTACGAAAGCACCACCCCCATCACACAAATAAGCGCGTCCGCCTATTTATAAGGGCTGATAACCCTAGCATATGATCATAGCTTCACATAACAAAATCAATCTCATCATACCACGTTTCAATCATGCATAGTAGAGCCCAAATCAAAATCATTCTTTCACAAAAGCAATAATTCTTAATCAAAACCTCTTCATTACTTAATACCCATCATTTCAAATTTCTCAACTTACAACTTACAAAAATTACCACATTCTTCAAAGGAAATATTGAAAATATATATATAGATATATATACTTAATATAGGAAAATTTCTCATAAATTCCTTTTCTTTTAAAACTTTCTTAACATCATAATGAAATTTATCATAAGAAACTTCTTATCATAAAAAAAATCATACTTTACTTATGTAAAATTCAAAGCACATACACCTTAAATACCCTTTTTTTTTTAAACTCTAAACATATGAAAGTTATCAAAATAATCATACTTATGTCATAGATATGTAGATAGCATACCATACAAAAAATAATAATTAAGTAAGCCTTACCACCCTAGAGTGGTTTGGCCTTTTAATGAAAACCAAGGGGAGGAATTTCCTTCTCCAACCAAGCATACTAACATAACTCTTATGCACCAAGGTATCCATTTCTATCCTCATCATGCATTATCTAATTCCACACTTTATCCCAAAATTTCCAACAATTTTTCCCATTTATATCCATTTATATCCATTTAAACATATCCACAATACCACTTTTCAACCTTATATCTTATTTGTGTCAAATCAATCCTCAAACATACAAATAATCAAGAGAACCTCATCACACATGATTCATACATACATTTATCCAAATAAACCTATGAGTCAAGCCATAGGAAATTTCCAGCATTAAAATATCCTTGACCTTTGCTATGTTTTTAAGACATAACGTGAGTTATAGGTCTCCAAATTGAATGAAATTAGATTCATTAGAAAGCTAAGACAAAATGCTACAATTGTTATGAAGGGACCATAGCCCAGTTCAATGTGTAAGATGGTAAACAGAAGCTAGGAACACAGACCAACAGTCCAGACCCGATTCAGCAGAACTATGTCCAATGTTTATTACATTCCTACTTCACCAAACACTCAAATTAAACCAATCTAGAACCAGGGCAGTCTCAAGGCACAAGGAAACAACTTTCATGAAGACCTCAGAACCAAATCTTGTCATTATAGCGGTCAAAATGGGCACTCAATTCAGTGATGCATGTGGCCCGACATAACAGAGGCAGTTTAGGTATTTCAGCAATAAGTTGAGCTATGTATCTCCAAATGGGACACAAGAGGATGGGTTGGAAAGCTAAGAAGTAGACCTACAACTTTTATGAAGGACTCAGACACAAATGGAAAATAGAAATGGTTGAAAACTAGTCCTTAATCTCACCCAATAAAACATTTTCCAAAATTCAGCTTACTTTAACCATGAAAAAAAAACATGAACAAGAAAGATACAAGGTAGAAATTTCTACCACATACTAAATACTCATCAAACATCACCCAAGAGCATGTTATTGCAATCAAAGTTCAACAAATCAATCATTTCATACCAAAATCCCAAAATACATGTATGATAGCATAAATGCACAAAATCAAAAATTCAAGTAAGGGAAGTGTGTTTATGAACACTAACCTTAAAAATAAGCTTTAGCAAGCTTAAATTAAAGCTTTCTAAGCTCTAACTTTGCCTTTACTCCATGGTAGAGGTTTCCTCAATCTTTGGCTTAAGTAGAGAATCTCCAAATTTCTTGAAACTAATCACCACAAATCACTTCTCAAGCTTAATTCTCTAAGATTAATTACTTAAATCAAGTTGGGTGGGTTTAATTTGGTGGATTTAACAAGTAAGAAGTGTAGAAAAACAAAGAAGAGAAGAAGAAGAGGAAGTGGCGTTGAAGAGAAGAAGAAGAAGAGAAAAGTGGGTGCTCAATAATTGAAATTGACCTTATAAAGTGATCAAAGGGTATTTTGGTCTTTTCCCCATAATTGGATGGCTAAGATTAAGCTCATCTAATGGCTAAAAATATTCTCCAATTCAATTCCTTCACAATATTATTTATCTCCACAAATTTCTCAAATTACTCCATAAAAATTATTCCTCAAATTTCCTTAATTAATAAAGCATCATAATTCACTATTCACTAATTATCTAAATTCTCCAAAAATATACATTACTTACTTTCTACCCATGAAAATCATGCATACATACTCCAAAAATATTAAAGAAAATATAAAACATATATAGTAATTTTTCCGGAGCAAAATAATACAGACTCCCGGACCGGTAGTACTATTCACAGACCGGTGGTACTATTCATAAACTGGTAAATCACTACCCAATAGACTGGTAAATCACTACCCATTCATAGTTAATCATACTCAATATCTTCCTCAGATCTAAATAAAATATCATCCCCCTTTCTGTAGCACCATTCATGACCCGATAAAATAATATTATTTTAAGATTCGAAAATTTTGGGGCGTTACACCACCGAATCACAGGGTTATCCCCAAAATCAAAGTGTCCTCGGGACCGAGATCGAAAGTTGGCAGGGCCATAGGTTGGAATCAAACGAGCTGGGACTAGAGGAATCAGGCTTAACTTATCTAGCGCCCAGGCTTGCAACAACATCGGACAACCACGATGGTGAACATTGAAGTTGGTGACATGAAAGGCAATATCCCTGACCCAGCACATTGTCTCCCCCATGATCATCATAAATACGGTATGACGATACATTTGCATGTCACGAACAATTGTCAACAGTCGGAAATCTCCAACTCTAGGTTAGCGATTTTTCAAGGCATACGTATTCAGCAACAGGAAACAACAAGCTCGAACCCAAGAGGGGTCCACATCCTTGGATAGAACCCTATTCAGAAAAGGCTCTAAAGGAAGACCTTGATCCGGGTTTATGCCGTCAGGAAGGTAAACCGGACATAGGGCCGCAATCTCAGCTAGATCATGTCTAGGGCCTAGGGGCAAAGCAGGAGTTTCATCTTGTTCTGGGTGATGACCCATCATAGCACACATTTCCTCGTAGGTCGGGGTTACTTTAGAATCTTCAAATCGAAAAACCATGGTGTTGGGGTTGAAGTACGTGACGAGCCAAGACAAGAAACTATGATCAGGCTTCAAGTCTTTGAAATATTTTAGCCAGGCGAGTTGGTTCATGGGGTGAATCTGCCACAGGTCATCAGGAATGGATTGGACGAAGGATGAAACTTGGTTTCTGAAAGCCATGGAAGAGGGTTATTTAAGGAATGGAGTTGTTTTGAATGCTGGGAATGAAGAAGACGTAGAGGAAAGCCTCTACTTGTAGGAGTGGAAAGGGTTTAGTGAATGATGCGCTATCATTATTTGACCTGACACTTACTATCGATGGTGGTTGGATGAGCATTTATGCACAGACCTCTCCGGTAGGTGGACATTTATTCCTGCAGTAATAAGATGGACAGCTCTTACAATAAGGAGGTTGAGCCTTTATGTCCGCATTAACCAACTGGACCGCTTTGTCAGGTAAGTGTTACGCTCCATTTCTTGTTTCTGATTGGTTCTTATCTTATTTTATTTTCCTTATTTTGTTTTTATTTTATTTCATTTCCTTGTTTACAATAAATTGGTTGGTTGAGCACTAACGAGGTGGCCCACTTTTGCAAGTAGGTAGGGTATTTCAATTTTGCATTTTTTGTGTGTTTGTATTTTTGCTTATGCAGGAATAAGGTCTCACAAATTGTAAGTAATAAACATGCAAATAATACTGTAATAAAAGCAAAAGTAATAACGCTGTAATGAAGAAAATGTAAATAATATTGTAAAATAAATGTAAAAAGAACTGAAAATATATTCCTACAAGCTACAAAAATGTCCTAAAAAGGTGGTCAGAACGGAGAAGGCCGGCTAACGTCGCCTCCGGCTGGGACCAACTGCTGCCCGAGAGGGTGGAGATGGCAGTGCATCATCAGACGAGGAGCCATCATCATCATCCTCCTCATCCTCAGAGACATCTAATGGAATCCCCTCCACCTCTAGCCTAGTCCGAAGTCGATCGACCTCCATCTGGAGTTGGGTAACAGCGCTGGACTGGCGGGACTGGTGCCTCCGCAGCCTCCCAATCTCCAGATCCTGTGAAAACATAAAAGCAGAAAGAGGTAAGAGGGGTATGCAAAGAAAACAAAAGAGAAGAAGGTAAAGCACATGAGAATCATACCCTCTCATGGAGCTCAGGATAGAGCCGGGCGATGTATGACCGGGCAAAGCCAAACCTCTGGTACAGCTCCTGGTATCTCTGAGCAGGCACCTGCAAACACAGAAAGATATTCAATAAGGAATCATCCAGCTGGGTATCAGTTGAAGCATCACCCCCCGGACCACCAGGGTAAATCCGATACTCGTAGACCCACACCTGCAATAAGATCCCAACAAGTCAAGTATCAATCTGAGCAGTGAAAAAAGATGATAAAAGAAGAAAGTTAAGGGAATAAGGTTCTTACCTCGAGCGGGCGGAGGAACTGCCAGTTCGACTCACCACTACCCCTGGTCCATACGTCTAGACCGTGATAGAGGTGAGCCAAGGCGAGAGTGGCCCAGTCATAAGAACCAACCTGGCTCAAATCCCATAGACATGCCAGCACCACAGGGTCTCCCTTATTCTGGGAGGTGCATAGCAGCTGCGAAGAAATGAGATAGAAAATAAAAGACCGTGCTGCCTGGTCTCTCTCCTCTCGGGTGTATACCGGGGCTGCAGGCCGGACATCCTCAAGCAACTCTCTCCATGCAGCCAGTCTCATCCGAATCTGCTCGGCCCAGAATCGGTACACCACCTCATATGATACATACCCCTGAGCTGTGTACCTAGTGCAGGTCGGAACACTAAGCAAAGTCCTCATAAGCTCAGCTCCTAGGGAGGCAGTCTGGTACCGAGCATCTAAGGGGGCGACCGGGCCATCGAACCCTAGCCCGGTGATAGCAGTATAATCGGCTGGAGTCAGGGTCATCTCCCCGAAGCCAAAGATGAATGTATGAGTGCAGTCGTTCCACCGCTCCATCAGCGCGTAGCGCATGGCGGGTGGAAATCGGGGCTGAGTGTGGCGAAGCCTAGTAGCATAGTCACCGAAACCAGCAGCAATGACTCTCGACCGCATCGGAGGGTCCAACAAATCCCAGAACGCTGAAGCATCGATGGAGGATCCGCCAGCACGGGCCTTGCCCAGATCAACCTGTGTAAGAAAAATTTCAATTCAAATAAGAATTAAGCTAACAGTTGTTTATTTTGTTTTCATGGCAGGTAAATACAGTATTCAAGCCTCTGGCCAGATATAGCCGCATCACGCGTCTACGAAGCTGCGTCACGCAGCTTGCCAAAATTATGCCTCCTGACAAACAGCTGCGTCACGCACCTCAACAGCTGAGCCACGCAACTGTTCAAGACATTGTCTCCTTGATGCACAGTCACGTCACGGAACTGTTCTTCCACAGAATAGTTGCGTGACACAACTATCGAAGGTAAGGCAGAAGTTAACCTATGTTCAATCTATTCGTGTTTGTGCTTTTTCTATGCATTTTCAGGTCTAAGAACGTCGCATGGGAGATAGCATCAATTCTCAATCAGCAAATAAAGTATTAACACATGCAAAAGAGGAAGATTAAAAGGGTTCAGAGGCGCTAGGGTTCGCGACGCTTCGAATAGTTGCGTCACGCAACTCCTTCCTGCGTGACGCGACTGCCGACGCACAAACAGTACAAATTTCAACAATTCATCCACAACGCACAATCGAAAGCAAGAAATTCAAGTGCACAGTTACTTACCTCGGTCTGAAAACCACGCATTGCGCCGGTCTCGTGTCGAATCGGGAATTCGGTGCCTGGCAACGGAAGGAGCTGAAGCAGTCGTGTCCCGGGCGTCAGGTCATTACGGCTGACCGGTACTCGCTCGCCCTCGAAAATCGGGATGTCCGGGATCGCCCCCAGGGTGTTCATTTCCGGTGTGTAGGCAGAAGCTGGGATTTCAGGAAGCTGAGACATTTTGGCTAAGGTTCAGAGTGTTTTTGGAAGGTTTAGAGTTTGAAAAGTAAAAATGAAATGTTTAAGAAGCTTACTTATAGTAAGCGATGAAAATGGGCCCAAGCCCATTAACACACCCTCAAGACTAAAAGGGGCCCATTAACTTCTTCAAGCCCACAATGGCTTGTTAACGCCAGTTTAAGCCCAAGATGATCCGTTCAAGCAATTTGAAATCAGTGTGCAGTTGGTAGACTTCAGCCATTTTTGTCTACTCACCGCACAGGGGGCAAAATCATCAAATTGCCCAAATTGCCCTCAGGTAAGTTTTCTTTCAAACACCTGTGAACCCCTCCCCAAAATGTCATAGGCATGTGAATGCATGTGACTAAAGGAAGAAATGCACGTGAATGTATGAGTCGCCACCTTGTTTAATTGTTTTAGGGTAAACTAGGAAAAACCCTAAGTGACTCCAATTTTAATTAACCTAGTTACTAGATTAATTAGCCCAATGTCTAAGGCAAGGTCTTCGAACCCGAGGTGGATCCCGAGACTATGTCATGCTGATGAAACTAACCTAAGAATGAATGTTTTGCAAGGAAGATGAAATAATTTAGACCAATGAAAAAGATGTTTATGTGATTCGACTTGCCGCCCGGGGTTAGATCCCGAACGTGCCTACGTACTTCCGTTTGAATGGAAGATCAAAGTCAACGTAGTTCGATAGGCCTCTTTTAGAGGGCTTTGAATGGGATGCTTTATGCATGAGTGTGTGTATGCTTTGTGCATTTTGTTTAGGCATTTTGCCAAAAAGGTTGAAGGATTTAGGCACTTGGTGCCAAAATGTTGATTTTGAGGCTTTTAGCCAAAAGAATTTAATTTGGGCTTATTCTTGCCAAAAGATTGATTTTTAAGGCATTTGTGCCAAACGAATTGTTTTAAGGCTTTTAAAGCCAAAATATTGGTTTAGGCAATTAATTTGCCAAATGATGCTAATTGGGCGATTGTCGCCAAAGTTGATTGATTTAAGGCAGTTTATTTGCCAAAAAAAAAAAAAAAAATTGTTTGAAGGCTTTTAGCCAAAGATATTTAATTTAAGCGATTTGTCGCTAAAAAGGTTAATCTTCACTTATAGGCAATTTGTTTGCCTAAAGTGATTAATTAAATTGACATATAGGCAATTTATTGCCATAATAAAAAAAGTGTTTAATTAGGGCCTTTTAGTCACAATTATTGATTAATTAGACTTAAGCCAAAACTTGTTCGAAATAAAGGCAATTTCACCATAGTTATTGATTAACTAGGCTTTTAGCCAATATTGTCGAATTTAAACTTTAATACCACGATCATTAATTAACCGGGCATTTAGCTTAAATTTATTTAATTGAGGCAATTTATTTGCCTAGTTAATGGCATGAATGCATTTATGCAGTTGTAGAATTTAAGAGGAGTAGAAAAGAAGCATGCATGAAATGCTAAAATTAAAAAAACAGAGTTTAGTTTTGCGTACCTGATTTAGTCGACGGCCACTTCTTAACTCCAGGTTAAGCTCCTCGTTAAGGGAAATTAATTAATTTAATTTTAATGACCACTTAACAAAGAAAGAAAGCAATAAAAGCCAAATTAAAATGCAAAAAAGCAGTAAAGAATTCGCAAGGAGCGAGAGGGAGAAGGAGCGTCCGTCAACACAGACTGAGTGTGGAAAAAAGGAGGCCCGAGGCCTGTATTTATAGGCGCAAAACGGACTGTTTCCGGTGGCTGGGTCGCCGGATGGACCGCCGGCTCGGCGGCCCGCCCGGCGGCCGGGCCGCCAAGTCTCGGCGGCCGGGCCGCCGGCTGGGCCGCCGGATCGGCGGCCCTCCCGGCGGCTGGCTCCGGTGGCTGAGCCACCGGGGCAGGCAGGTTTATTCCGGGGGCTTTTCCGGGAGTTCCGGACCTCCAAAAAATATTCCGAGACCAGTTCCGAGATCCTCGTAATTTTCCGGACGTTTCAAGTACCATATTGGCATATTTCCGATGAACTTTCCGAAAGGCCTCCGGTCCGGCCGGACTGTTCGCAGTCCGGAAGAAAACAGGCTTTTGAGCCTCAAAATTTGAGTGTTCACAGTTGCCCCCCCACCGGCAACCATAAAAATGATTTATGGGTGTCGGTGGTTGTCTGAAGACCAAATTTTGAGGATGGGCAGCGGAGGAAACCCCGCCGTGGTTTTTTTTTTTTTTTTTTTTTTTTTTTTTTTTTTTTGAAAATGAAATGATCAAATGCATGGATTTATGTTGGTAACTTAAAGATGTTTTTGCCTCTTAATGAGGGCTTAAAAAGAAGTTTTGCCTCTTAGTGAGGGCTTGAAGAGATGTTTTGCCTCTTAATGAGGGCTTGAAAAGAGATTTGTTTTATTTTTCTTTGAGAACCAAGGGTCCACCTAAAGTCGAAATGATCAAATGGTCAAATGGCTTGGTTTTGGATGACAAATGGTTGGTTCTTGGTTAGGGTTTCACCCTGGGTTGTGTATGTGTTTTTTTTTATAACACTTGCCCCTGAATCCAACTTGGAGGATTTTGCCCCCGGCTTGCGAGAATTGATGCCCTTATTAGCTGAAATGGAATTTCTTCTTAATGAAAGACAAAATTCCGTGATTACTTCTGTGATGGGAGAATGGTGAAGGTTCTTATCACTTCTTGCCCCCAAAATGGTGCTGACCATGGAATACTTCAAAACATTGGGTTTGTACTTGTCCAATCAATTGAGGAATAAAAGAGAACAAAGCCACTTATATGACTCGAGGAAACGAACAATGTGGATGACATCGCTCGTCTGAAAGGATCGAAGAAACGATGGTCCGAGTGGAGACGAGGGATTAAAGAATTACCTCTCAATGATTATGTTTGACATTTTTTTTTTTAGGGTTGTTTTGGAAACCCCGGGGATTGAATTGACATTGTCCTTTCTCTCCTTTTTTTTTTCGAGGAATGACTCAAAGAGTGACGCTTTCAAAACGAACTTTTGAGAATGACTCAATTTTTGTGACTCGTTGTGGAATGACCACTAGTGATGGAGACTTGATTTTAGAGACTCAAATTTTTCTTGTAGTGAATTTTGGCTCGAAGGAATTCAGTGGTTCCTGGAAAAAATGATTTATATACTCCCAAGGAGACCTTTGAAAGCACCTTTTTTTTTTTTTTTTTTTTTTGGCCTAAACTTTTCCTAGTAGCCGCCCTTTCGGGTTTTCGACTCTAGCAGGCTCTTTGCCCTAACTTTTGCCTAGACCGCCCTTTCGGGTTTTCAGCCTAGCGGGCTCAATTCTTGCCTGAAGCCGCCCTTTCGGGTTTTCAACTCCAGCTTTTATTTTTCTTTTCTTCTCTTTTTTTTTATTTTTTATTTTTTATATTGGCAAAGAGAAAATGCTATTTATGATGCAAACTTATGTTTGTGACCGCGCCTTTGTGGCTGCCTACGTATCTCCAAGAACTCTTCGGGGGATGGGGAGAATCAGGTCTTTCGTAGTTCCTTCCGGGATGCGAACTTCGTGCTCGGCTGGTGCGGAATTCATCTCCGTCTTGATGTTAGTGCGGAATTCCTTTCCGTCTTGGTGCGGAATTTATTTCCGGCTTGCTGCTGGGGCAGAATTCAATTTTGACTTAATTTTGATTGTGGAATTCATTTCCGATTTGACTTCTTCGGGATTCCTTCCTGAGTTGATATTAATACAGAATTCATCTCCGATTTGATTTTTTTTTTTTTTTTTTTGCGGGATTCCTTCCCGGCTGGATGTCTCTGCGGGATTCTTTCCCGACTGGATGTCTTTGCGGGATTCTTTCCCGGCTTGATGTTGATGCAGAATTCATTTCTGACTTAATTTCTTTCGCGGGATTCCTTCCCGACTTGATGTCTTTGCGGGATTCCTTCCCGACTTGATGTCTTTGCGGGATTCATTCCCGACTGGATGTCTTCGCGGGATTCTTTCCCGGCTTGATGTTGATGCAGAATTCATTTCTGACTTGATTTCTTCGCGGGATTCCTTCCCGGCTTGATGTCTTTACGGGATTCATTCCTGACTTAGATGATGTTGAATCAACTTATCGACTCGAGCTCGTATGATAGTGATGACCCTAGGCGAATCTGACTTTGTTGTTGTAGTGGTTTTACCACTGGTTGACTGAAATGTGACTTGTATTCGCCACAAAGAGTTTTGAATACCCACATTGTGGCGGTAACTTGAGGGGCTTGAGTGTTGAAGAAGCTTTTATGCTTTGAGTTTATGGCTTTGCCATGTTTGAATTCTTGAGGTTAATTTGATTCCTTTTCTTGAACTTTATCTTCCTCTGAACTTGAAACTTATTTCCTCAATGGTTCTCCTCTCCATAAGGAATTTTGAGGAGACTCTTCCTTTTCCCCGTTTTGAGAAATGATCCTTGTTTATAAGGACACTTGTACTTGTGCCATGCTTGGCGCTTGATTTTCAAGGTGTTTGTTGTCATCCAATTCGTGAAAATGACTGCTTCTTTTAACTTGCTTTTTCAAAGTGTGAGTAGTCGCTTGGTCTTTGTCCTTATGGCTGAAATGATTTGTCATCTACCCTTGATGGTCTTGAATTTAACGGAGAGCCTGCAGTTGACCCGTTTTTGACAACTCGATTTCCTGTAGCTTTGTCCTTGATTTCTTTCTTTTGTGCAGGAGTTCCTCTTTGACCCATTTTTTTCTTTTGCTTGTTTTCTTCCTTTTGACCAGGGGTTCCTTTTGTCCCGTTTTTCCCTATGCCTGCTTAGAAGCAGCCTCTCCATAAAGAATTTCGAGGCAACTGGATTCTGAGATGACTTGAGTAGTGTATGGATAGCATTGCGACTTCGTGCAGACCCAACCCAATTCCAAATATAACTTCTTTTATTCTGTCGCTTTTAAGCTCGAAATTCAAACACCTCTCTGTCGGAGCATCTTCCATTCCTGGGTTTTTGGAGAAACCATTCTAGCCCTAACCCCTTCAATCGGCTTTGCCTCGGTACTGTTTTGAAGTTTGCGTACCCTTTGCTGGATCCTTTCCATGATTACCCTTCAAAACTTCCCCTTTGATGGTGCTTCTTAGGATGCCCCCAGCTTTGATTGATGCAGAGCAAATGAAAGGATGAATGCATTTTTCTTTGCCAGTTTTTATTATCTTTTTGTCAAATTTTTTTTTATTTTTTTCAATTTTTTTTTTATTATTTTTTTTCGATTTTTTTTTTTTTTTTTTTTTTTTTTTTTGCTTTCACAGGCAAGGATAGGGAAAGAGTATAAATATGATTGGAACGTAAACTGATCCCTTTTTATTGATAAGACAAAATTTGTGTACAAAAGACACTTAGATTTACAAATGAATACTTGAATGGAAATGAAAATGAAAAGAAAAAAGAAACTAGACCCTAAAAGATAGACTCTAGGTGGGCTGTGATGGACTAGGATTGGATTGACTGTAGTGACTTTGTTCTTCTCGATGCTTCAATCGATCAGACATGTTGTTGTTGGTCTTGAACAATACCTTTGTTCTTTTGGAGGCTTGATCTCAACCTTCTCAGACACAAACTTCATTCAATTCTAAGAAAAAGTTCGAAAGGATCGAACGATTCTTGTTCAGCAAATTTTTTTTTTGCATTAATCCCATGGTTAGGCAAGGGATTGGTTGATGTTCAGCTTGCTCTTGGGGATGATGGACCCATTGTCAACTAGGTCTTGTAGACGGTTTTTCAAAGTCCAGCATGATTCGGTCTTATGCCCATGTCCTTGATGGTACTCACAGTATTCATTGGTTTTGAAATTCCGGGGCAGGGGGTTTGGTAATGGCCTTGCTTCTAAGGGCTTCAGTAAATTTGCTTTCACTGCTTCTCGGAACACCAAAAGGGTTGGCATGCCGAGATCAGTATATTGCCTCCTTGGCTGATTGTTTCCCAAATTCCCAACACGTAAAGGATTCGTGGGGATTATACTGGCTATTTCGTTTGTCTCACTGGACCCAGCATGATTCTGCTTCTTGTATGAGTCTTCTTTGAGTTGACCCAACTGGATTAAGTCTTCCACCTTAGTTGCAGTCGCAATGAGCGATTGGAACGTAGGCAAGTACTGTGTTTGAAGCTGTGACTGGTAGACAGGCAGTAAATTCTTGATTATTATGTCAACTTGTTCCTGTTCAGAGGGTCGGTTGATCATTTGAGCAGCTTTGGCTCTCCACCTCGAAAGGAACGAGGAGAAAGACTCATTGTTCTTTTGTCTAGTGGTTTCCAGCTCCCTCCGGGTAACATCCACTTCGATATTATAATGGTACTGTGTGTTGAAAGCATTGCATATGTCCTCCCAATTCTTCATTTTGGAACGATCCAAGCTTACAAACCATCTTAATGCAGCACCAGTCAAAGATTGCTGAAACAACTGAGCAAGGAGCTCGCTGTTCAGGCCAAACGGGTTTAGGGCACCCACATACATTTTCAGGTGCGTTTTGGGACAAGTGGTTCCGTCAAACTTATCCATGTTGGGCATTTTGAATTTTGTAGGTAATCTTGCTTCGGGGAATAAGGACAAGGAGTCCATGTCCACGACTTCTTTGTGGGTCTTAAGGGCGGTGATTGACCTTTCCAACAATTCCAACTTCTCTCTTATTTTCTGAGCTTCCAGCTCAGAAGCAGTTCCAGAGGGCATGTCATCCAGGTTAAGGGTAGGGTTTGTCGGTTCTGCAGCAGGTCCTTGATTGGAGACAGAAGGTCCACTTCCCCCGGCGGAAGCCCCATTTCCATTACCACCACCTAGTTCAGCTATTAGGGCAATCCTCTGGGCAGCCAATGCCTCATTCATTCTAGCCTCCATTCTGGCTTCCAGTTGTTCAATGAGGTTTTGGATGTCAGACAGTGATGCCATTGGTGCAGTCGGGGTTGTTGGACTTGTGAGCTCAGTTGGTGTTTCGGGTACAGGTGGTCTTTGGAGGGGTACCTGTAAAAGGACATAGTCAAAATGATTAGACTATAAGGTATTTTCATAGGGTATGTGAGATAGTGTGAGGTAGGTTAGTGTATGGGCGAGGTATTTGGACATGACCCTTGTGATGTGGGGTGATATTGGTATGCTAGGACACCTAGGATAGAACTCCATGGGATGTGATATGTAAGGTAGAGTGTTTAGGGCTGGACACCTCGACTTTTCGAATGGCCCTAAGTTCTCAAAGAAAAATTTTTCTTGGGCCTTAGGGGCCAAAATGTAATTTTTCAGGTCTCAGGGCCCAAAAATGTGATTTTCGAGCTTTTGAAATTAAATGTTCTTTTTTTAATGAGATGATATGTCATGAATGCGCACAACATCACGTCATACTTTGTTTAATGATATGATTCGTATCATTGGGTGCATACAGTCCTAAAGGATAGGTTCTATAGGCTATGACACAAATAGAGAATTGGCTTATAAGGGGACCCTTGAACCTTGAGTAAGGATATACCTAACCACATGTGAAACAAAGAGTTTCGCGTGGGTCCAACGGTACGCATACTCATGGGCCACCCCCAAAAGGATTAGGGATGGTTTGCGGTAACAGGGAGGACGCTTTGGCTGTCCGTCGACATAATCAAGGAGACCTGCCGATCAGCGCTACTTGCTATCCAGACTCAGAAGTTTGAACAGAGAGAGAAGAAATTCATTTGAAATTCATTTTTTATGCAATGGAGAAAAGGATTCTCAATTCGTGCAAATAAATCAACAAATTAAAATGTCTTAATCAATTTGTACAACTTGAGTTTAAATTCCTCATCTCGTATTCTTAAAGAAAGAATACTCGATTTGTGCTAAGGTACCCTGCAAAACAAAGTATTGTAAAATAATGCCCTAAAGAAGGACAGGTTAGTTTACACAACAATAGTAGTCCACTTTATGCAAAATGATTGCATTACTCTCCTCAGCAGAGTCGCCAAACTGTGAACCCCTCCCCAAAATGTCATAGGCATGTGAATGCATGTGACTAAAGGAAGAAATGCACGTGAATGTATGAGTCGCCACCTTGTTTAATTGTTTTAGGGTAAACTAGGAAAAACCCTAAGTGACTCCAATTTTAATTAACCTAGTTACTAGATTAATTAGCCCAATGTCTAAGGCAAGGTCTTCGAACCCGAGGTGGATCCCGAGACTATGTCATGCTGATGAAACTAACCTAAGAATGAATGTTTTGCAAGGAAGATGAAATAATTTAGACCAATGAAAAAGATGTTTATGTGATTCGACTTGCCGCCCGGGGTTAGATCCCGAACGTGCCTACGTACTTCCGTTTGAATGGAAGATCAAAGTCAACGTAGTTCGATAGGCCTCTTTTAGAGGGCTTTGAATGGGATGCTTTATGCATGAGTGTGTGTATGCTTTGTGCATTTTGTTTAGGCATTTTGCCAAAAAGGTTGAAGGATTTAGGCACTTGGTGCCAAAATGTTGATTTTGAGGCTTTTAGCCAAAAGAATTTAATTTGGGCTTATTCTTGCCAAAAGATTGATTTTTAAGGCATTTGTGCCAAACGAATTGTTTTAAGGCTTTTAAAGCCAAAATATTGGTTTAGGCAATTAATTTGCCAAATGATGCTAATTGGGCGATTGTCGCCAAAGTTGATTGATTTAAGGCAGTTTATTTGCCAAAAAAAAAAAAAAAAATTGTTTGAAGGCTTTTAGCCAAAGATATTTAATTTAAGCGATTTGTCGCTAAAAAGGTTAATCTTCACTTATAGGCAATTTGTTTGCCTAAAGTGATTAATTAAATTGACATATAGGCAATTTATTGCCATAATAAAAAAAGTGTTTAATTAGGGCCTTTTAGTCACAATTATTGATTAATTAGACTTAAGCCAAAACTTGTTCGAAATAAAGGCAATTTCACCATAGTTATTGATTAACTAGGCTTTTAGCCAATATTGTCGAATTTAAACTTTAATACCACGATCATTAATTAACCGGGCATTTAGCTTAAATTTATTTAATTGAGGCAATTTATTTGCCTAGTTAATGGCATGAATGCATTTATGCAGTTGTAGAATTTAAGAGGAGTAGAAAAGAAGCATGCATGAAATGCTAAAATTAAAAAAAACAGAGTTTAGTTTTGCGTACCTGATTTAGTCGACGGCCACTTCTTAACTCCAGGTTAAGCTCCTCGTTAAGGGAAATTAATTAATTTAATTTTAATGACCACTTAACAAAGAAAGAAAGCAATAAAAGCCAAATTAAAATGCAAAAAAGCAGTAAAGAATTCGCAAGGAGCGAGAGGGAGAAGGAGCGTCCGTCAACACAGACTGAGTGTGGAAAAAAGGAGGCCCGAGGCCTGTATTTATAGGCGCAAAACGGACTGTTTCCGGTGGCTGGGTCACCGGATGGACCGCCGGCTCGGCGGCCCGCCCGGCGGCCGGGCCGCCGGGTCTCGGCGGCTGGCTCCGGTGGCTGAGCCACCGGGGCAGGCAGGTTTATTCCGGGGGCTTTTCCGGGAGTTCCGGACCTCCAAAAAATATTCCGAGACCAGTTCCGAGATCCTCGTAATTTTCCGGACGTTTCAAGTACCATATTGGCATATTTCCGATGAACTTTCCGAAAGGCCTCCGGTCCGGCCGGACTGTTCGCAGTCCGGAAGAAAACAGGCTTTTGAGCCTCAAAATTTGAGTGTTCACAACACCGCATCAGAAAAGGTATACCTGAAAATTGAGGCTTAAAATTTTTCATGCCTAAATTTTTGCTAAAATTTTAAACCAAAATTTTGCAATAAACATTAAAAGGCTTGCCTAAAAAGCTAATATTTTTTGTCCTAGGTCGGAATTCCGGACTGGGGGCAAAAGTATAATCTTTTGCCCTGATGCAAACTTTTAAACATTTATGATTATTAATGCATGGGGGCATGTGAAGTCCCAACATTTTTAACAAAGGCAAGATCTGTTTGTACACAGAAATTGCTCCTTTTCTCTTGAACAATTTTTCAGGCCAACCGGTGATGGTTTCTCGAAGCTGTTTGGATCATTTTTCTCAATTAGTGATGGTGTATTGCGAAGCTGATCGAGCCAATCCTCTTACTGATTAGTGATGGTATATTGCGAAGCTGATCAGGACAATTTCAATGACCAAACGGTGATGGTTTTTCGAAGCCGATACGGTCTCACCAAATAGTGATGGTGTATTACGAAGCTATTTGGACTCTCTTCCTGGTTAGTGATGGTGCATTACGAAGTCGACCAGGACAATTAAAACCCTTCGAGCCAATCAAATCGAGCCTCAAAGGTATCTTCACAGCCAATCAGACCGAATTTTGGAGGTCGTTACCGATCCAACTGGAGCCGACAAAAGCCGATACAACTGAGCTTTGGACGTGACCAAATGATCAAGTCAACCCAACATCTTTCAAGCCAATCAAACCGAGCTTTGAGGATGATTACCATATTGAAGGCGCATCAATGGACTACTTTAACATTAATCGTTTATACAATTAATGATAAAGTGGGGAGGTGTGAATACTCAAATTTTGAGACTCGAAAAGCCGGTTTTCCCGGCCGCGGCGGTGGCGGCCGCCCTTAAAGGCGGCGGTGGCCGCTATCGCCGGCGGCCGTGCCGCCGGCGACAGCGGCTGCAGTCGCCTGTGAATATTCAAATTTTTTGAGGCTCAAAAGCCTGTTTTTTCCGACTGCGAACAGTCCGGCCGGACTGGAGGCCTTTCAGAAAGTTTCCCGGAAGTATGCCAATATGGTACTTGAAACGTCCGGAAAATTACGAGGATCACGGAACTGGTCCCGGAATATTTTTTGGAGGTCCGGAACTCCCGGAAAAGCCCCCGGAGTGAACCTGCCTGCCCCGGTGGCTCAGCCACCAGAGCCAGCCGCTGAGCCGGCGGCCCATCCCGGCGGCCCAGCCGCCGGTCAGGTCGCCGACCCGGCGGCCCAGCCGCCGAAGGACCGGCGGCTCGGCCGCCGGGAAGGTCGCCAAGGCGGCGGCCCAGCCGCCTACGGACCGGCGGCCCGGCCGCCGGGATGGCCGCTGGGCCGGCGACCCGGCCACCGAAAACAGTCCGTTTTTTTGTGCCTATAAATACAGGCCTCGGGCCTCCTTTTTTCGACACTCAGTCTGTGTTGACGGACGCTCCTTCTCCCTCTCGCTTCTTGCGAATTCTTTACTGCTTTCTTGCATTTTAGCTAGATTTTATTGCTTTCTTTGTTTTGATATTTGGTCATTAAAATTAAATTAAATTAATTAATTTCCCTTAACGAGGAGCTTAACCTGGAGTTAAGAAGTGGCCGTCGACTAAATCAGGTACACAAAACTAAACTCTGTGTTTTTTAATTTTAGCACTTCATGCATGCTTCTTTTCTACTCCTCCTAAATTCTATAACTGCATAAATGCATTCATATCATCCACTAGGCAAACAAATTGCCTCAATTAAATAAAATTAAGCTTAGATGCACGGTTAATCGATAATCGTGGTATTAAAGCCTAAAATTCGACAATACTGGCTAAAAGCCTAGTTAATCAATAACTATGGTGAAATTGCCTTTATTTCGAACAGTTTTTGGCTTAAGTCTAATTAATCAATAATTGTGACTAAAAGGCCCTAATAAAACACTTTTTTTATTATGGCAATAAATTGCCTATATTTCAATTTAATTAATCACTTTAGGAAAACAAATTACCTATAAGTGAGAATTGATCAAGTTTTTCAGCGATAAATCGCTCAAATCAAAATTTGTGCTAAAAGCCTTTAATAAATCACTTTTGGCAAACAAATTGCCTACAAGTGAGAATTAATCAGTTTTCAAGTCGCTTAAAGCAATATTTTGGCTAAAAGCCTTTAATAATCGCTTTTGGCAAACAAATTGCCTACAAGTGAGAATTAATTCTTTTTTCATAGCGACAAATCGCTTGAATCAAAGCTTTGGCAAAATGCCTTAAAACTAATCAATCTTTTGGCTTTAAAGCCTTAAATCAATTCATTTTGGCACAATTGCCTTAAATCAATCAATTCTGGCGACAATCGCCCAATCAACCTTTTGGCAACAATTGCCTAAATCAACTCTTTTCGGCTAAAAGCCTTAAATCAATTTTTGGCGTCAAACGCCCAATCAACTTTTGGCAAACAAATTGCCTAAATCAAACTTTTTGGCTAAAAGCCTCAAATCATCAATTTTGGCAATAAAATTGCCTTAATCATTTTGGCGACAATCGCCCAACAAAACACCTTTGGCACAAATGCCTTAATCATTTTGGCGACAAATCGCCTAACCAATCTTTTGGCTAAAAGCCTTAAAATCAATCATTTTGGCAACAAGCGCCTAAAATCAATCATTTTGGCAATCAAATTGCCTAAATCAATCTTTTTGGCTAAAAGCCTTAAATCAGTCAATTTTTGGCAATAAAATTGCCCAATCAACATTTTGGCAACAAATGCCTAAAACAATCAATTCTTTGGCAAAATGCCTAAACAAAAATGCATAAAGCATACACACACTCATGCATTAAGCATCCCATTCAAAGCCCTTCAAAGAAGGCCTATCGAACTACGTTGACTTTGATCTTCCATTCAAACGGAAGTACGTAGGCACGTTCGGGATTTCACCCCGAGTGGCAAGTCGAATTCATTCAAACATTTCATTTGGTCCAATTACTTCATTTTCCTTGCAAAGCAAACATTCATTCATTTTGGTTAGTTTAGCAGCATGACATAGTCTCGGGATCCATCTCGGGTTTGCATACCATGCCTTAGACATTGGGCTAATTAATCTAGTAACTAGGTTAATTAAAATTGGAGTCACTTAGGGTTTTTCCTAGTTTACCCTAAAACAATTAAACAAGGTGGCGACTCATTCATTCACGTGCATTTCTTCCTTAGTCACATGCATTCATATGCCCATGATATTTTGGGGAGGGGTTCACAGTTTGGCGACTTCACTGGGGATTTATGTAATCATTTTGCATAAAGTGGACTACAATTGCTGTGTAAACTAACCTGTCCTTCTTTAGGGCATTATTTTACAATGCTTTATTTTGCAGGGTACCTTAGCACAAATCAAGTATTCTTTCTTTAAGAATACGAGATGAGGAATTTAAACTCAAATTGTACAAATTGTTTAAGACATTTTAATTTATTTATTTATTTGCACGATTGAGAGAATCTTTTTCTCCATTACATAAAAAATGAATTTCAAATGAATTTCTTCTCTCTCTGTTCAAACTTCTGAGTCTGGATAGCAAGTAGCGCTGATCGACAGGTCTCCTTGATTATGTCGACGGACAGCCAAAGCGTCCTCCCTGTTACCGCAAACCATCCCTAATCCTTTTGGGGGTGGCCCATGGGTATGCGTACCGTTGGACCCACACGAAACTCTTTGTTTCACATGTGGTTAGGTATATCCTTACTCAAGGCTCAAGGGTCCCTTAATAAGCCAATCCTCTATTTGTGTCATAGCCTATAGAACCTATCCTTTAGGACAGTATGCACCCAATGATGCTGGATCATTCCATTAAAATGAATTATGTTGTGATGTCGTGCGCATTCACGCATTCATCCCATAACTTCACAAAAAAAAAACATTCCTTTTCAAAGCTGAAAAATCACATTTTGGTCCCTAAGACCTGGAAAATTACATTTTGGCCCCTAAGGCCCAAAAAATTCTAGATTTGGCCACAGAGGCCCAAAAATGCCCAATTTGGCCTTAAAGGCCCAAAAATTCTCAATTTGGCCCCTAAGGCCCAAAAATTCTCAATTTGGCCCCAAAGGCCCAAAAATTCTCAAGTTGGCCCCTAAGGCCGAAAAATTTTCCAATTTGGCCACAGAGGCCTAAAAATTCTCAATTTGGCCCCGAAGGCCCACAAATTTCCAATTTGGCCATAGAGGCCCAAAAATTCTCAATTTGGCCCCAAAGGCCCAAAAATCCACACTTTGGCCCCAAAGGCCCAAAAGTTCATATTTTGGCCCCTAAGGCCCAAAAAATTTTTTTTGAGAACTTAGGGTCTTTCGAAAAGTCGAGGTGTCCAGCCCTAAACACTCTACCTTACATATCACATCCCATGGAGTTCTATCCTAGGTGTCCTAGCATACCAATATCACCCCACATCACAAGGGTCATGTCCAAATACCTCGCCCATACACTACCCTACCTCACACTATCTCACATACCCTATGAAAATACCGTATAGTCTAATCATTTTGACTATGTCCTTTTACAAGTACCCCTCCAAAGACCACCTATACCCGAAACACCAACTGAGCTCTCACCCACAAGTCCAACAACCCCAACTGCACCAATGGCATCACTGTCTGACATCCAAAACCTCATTGAACAATTGGAAGCCAGAATGGAGGCTAGAATGAATGAGGCATTGGCTGCCCAGAGGACTGCCCTAATAGCCGAACTTGGTGGTGGTAATGGAAATGGGGCTTCCGCCGGGGGAAGTGGACCTCCTACCTCCAATCTGGGACCTGCTGCAGAACCAATAAACCCTACCCTTAACCTGGATGGCATGCCCTCTGGAACTGCTTCTGAGCTGGAAGCTCAGAAAATGAGAGAGAAACTAGAACTCCTGGAAAGGTCTATCACTGCCCTCAAGACACACAAAGAAGTCGTGGACATGGACTCCTTGTCCTTGTTCCCCGAAGCAAGACTGCCGACAAAGTTCAAGATGCCCAACATGGACAAGTTTGATGGAACCACTTGTCCTAAAACGCACCTGAAAATGTATGTAGGTGCCCTCAACCCGTTTGGCCTGAACAGCGAGCTCCTTGCTCAGTTGTTTCAGCAATCTTTGACTGGTGCTGCATTAAGATGGTTTGTAAGCTTGGATCGTTCCAAAATGAAGAATTGGGAGGACATATGCAATGCTTTCAACACGCAGTACCATTATAATATCGAAGTGGATGTCACTCGGAGAGAGCTGGAAACCACTAGACAAAAGAACAATGAGCCCTTCTCCTCGTTCCTTTCGAGGTGGAGGGCCAAAGCTGCTCAAATGATCAACCGACCCTCTGAACAGGAACAAGTTGACATAATAATCAATAATTTACTGCCTGTCTACCAGTCACATCTTCAAACACAGTACTTGCCTACGTTCCAATCGCTCATTGCGACTGCAACTAAGGTGGAAGACTTAATCCAGTTGGGTCAACTCAAAGAAGACTCATACAAGAAGCAGAATCATGCTGGGTCCAGTGAGACAAATGAAATAGCCAGTATAATCCCCATGAATCCTTTAAGTATTGGGAATTTGGGAAACAATCAGCCAAGGAGGCAATATACTGATCTCGGCATGCCAATCCTTTTGGTGTTCCAAGAAGCAGTAAAAGCAAATTTACTGAAGCCCTTAGAAGCAAGGCCATTACCAAATCCCCTACCCCGGAATTTCAAAGCCAATGAATACTGTGAGTACCATCAAGGACATGGGCATAAGACCGAATCATGCTGGACTTTGAAAAACCGTCTACAAGACCTAGTTGACAATGGGTCCATCATCCCCAAGAGCAAGCTGAACATCAACCAATCCCTTGCCTAACCATGGGATTAATGCAAAAAAAAATTTGCTGAACAAGAATCGTTCGATCCTTTCGAACTTTTCTTAGAATTGAATGAAGTTTGTGTCTGAGAAGGTTGAGATCAAGCCTCCAAAAGAACAAAGGAATTGTTCAAGACCAACAACAACATGTCTGATCGATTGAAGCATCGAGAAGAACAAAGTCACTACAGTCAATCCAATCCTAGTCCATCACAGTCCACCTAGAGTCTATCTTTTAGGGTCTCGTTTTTTTCTTTTTCATTTCCATTCAAGTATTCATTTGTAAATCTAAGTGTCTTTTGTACACAAATTTTGTCTTATCAATAAAAAGGGATCAGTTTACGTTCCAATCATATTTATACTCTTTCCCTATCCTTGCCTGTGAAAGCAAAAAAAAAAAAAAAAAAAAAAAAAAATCGAAAAAAATAATAAAAAAAATTTGAAAAAAAAAATGACAAAAAGATAATAAAAATTGGCAAAGAAAAATGCATTCATCCTTTCATTTGCTCTGCATCTGGGGGCATCCTAAGAAGCACCATCAAAGGGGAAGTTTTGAAGGGTAATCATGGAAAGGATCCAGCAAAGGGTACGCAAGACTTCAAAACAGTACCGAGGCAAAGCCGATTGAAGGGGTTAGGGCCAGAATGGTTTCTCCAAAAAACCCAGGAATGGAAGATGCTCCGACAGAGAGGTGTTTGAATTTCGAGCTTAAAAGCGACAGAATAAAAGAAGTTATATTTGGAATTGGGTTGGGTCTGCACGAAGTCGCAATGCTATCCATACACTACTCAAGTCATCTCAGAATCCAGTTGCCTCGAAATTCTTTATGGAGAGGCTGCTTCTAAGCAGGCATAGGGAAAAACGGGACAAAAGGAACCCCTGGTCAAAAGGAAGAAAACAAGCAAAAGAAAAAAATGGGTCAAAGAGGAACTCCTGCACAAAAGAAAGAAATCAAGGACAAAGCTACCGGAAATCGAGTTGTCAAAAACGGGTCAACTGCAGGCTCTCCGTTAAATTCAAGACCATCAAGGGTAGATGACAAATCATTTCAGCCATAAGGACAAAGACCAAGCGGCTACTCACACTTTGAAAAAGCAAGTTAAAAGAAGCAGTCATTTTCACGAATTGGATGACAACAAACACCTTGAAAATCAAGCGCCAAGCATGGCACAAGTACAAGTGTCCTTATAAACAAGGATCATTTCTCAAAACGAGGAAAAGGAAGAGTCTCCTCAAAATTCCTTATGGAGAGGAGAACCATTGAGGAAATAAGTTTCAAGTTCAGAGGAAGATAAAGTTCAAGAAAAGGAATCAAATTAACCTCAAGAATTCAAACATGGCGAAGCCACAAACTCAAAGCCTAAAAGCTTCTTCAACACTCAAGCCACTCAACTTACCATCACAATGTGGGTATTCAAAACTCTTTATGGCGAATACAAGTCACATTTCAGTCAACCAGTGGTAAAACCACTACAACAACAAAGTCAGATTCGCCTAGGGTCATCACTATCATACGAGCTCGAGTCAATAAGTTGATTCAACATCATCTAAGTCAGGAATGAATCCCGTAAAGACATCAAGCCGGGAAGGAATCCCGCGAAGAAATCAAGTCAGAAATGAATTCTGCATCAACATCAAGCCGGGAAAGAATCCCGCGAAGACATCCAGTCGGGAATGAATCCCGCAAAGACATCAAGTCGGGAAGGAATCCCGCAAAGACATCAAGCCGGGAAGAAATCCCGCGAAAGAAATTAAGTCAGAAATGAATTCTGCATCAACATCAAGCCGGGAAAGAATCCCGCAAAGACATCCAGTCGGGAAAGAATCCCGCAAAGACATCCAGTCGGGAAAGAATCCCGCAGAGACATCCAGCCGGGAAGGAATCCCGCAAAAAAAAAAATCAAATCGGAGATGAATTCTGTATTAATATCAAGTCAGGAAGGAATCCCGAAGAAGTCAAATCGGAAATGAATTCCACAATCAAAATTAAGTCAGAATTGAATTCTGCCCCAGTAGCAAGCCGGAAATAAATTCCGCACCAAGACGGAAAGGAATTCCGCACTAACATCAAGACGGAGATGAATTCCGCACCAGCCGAGCACGAAGTTCGCATCCCGGAAGGAACTACGAAAGACCTGATTCTCCCCATCCCCCAAAGAGTTCTTGGAGATACGTAGGCAGCCACAAAGGCGCGGTCACAAACATAAGTTTGCATCATAAATAGCATTTTCTCTTTGCCAATATAAAAAATAAAAAATAAAAAAAGAGAAGAAAAGAAAAATAAAAGCTGGAGTTGAAAACCCGAAAGGGCGGCTTCAGGCAAGAATTGAGCCCGCTAGGCTGAAAACCCGAAAGGGCGGTCTAGGCAAAAGTTAGGGCAAAGAGCCTGCTAGAGTCGAAAACCCGAAAGGGCGGCTACTAGGCAAAAGTTAAGGCCAAAAAAAAAAAAAAAAAAAAAAAAGGTGCTTTCAAAGGTCTCCTTGGGAGTATATAAATCATTTTTTCCAGGAATCACTGAGTTCCTTCGAGTCAAAATTCACTTCAAGAAAACTTTGGGTCTCTAAATCGAGTCTCTAAAATCAAGTCTCCATCACCAGTGGTCATTCCACAACGGGCCACAAAAATCGAGTCATTCTCAAGCGTCACTCTTTGAGTCATTCCTCGAAGAAAGAGGGAGAGAGAAAAATGTCAAAACAATCCCTAAAAAAGTGTCAAACATAATCATTGAGAGGTAATTCTTTAATACCTCGTCTCCACTCGGACCATCGTTTCTTCGATCCTTTCAGACGAGCGATGTCATCCACATTGTCCGTTTCCTCGAGTCATATAAGTAACCTTGTTCTCTTTGATTCCTCGATCGAAAGGACAAATACAACACCAATGTTTTGAAGTATTCCATGGTCAGCACCATTCTGGGGGCAAGAAGTGATAAGAACCTTCACCATTCTCCCATCACAGAAGTAATCACAGAATTTTAGTCTTTCATTAAGAAGAAATTCTGTTTCAGCTAATAAAGGCATCAATTCCCTCAAGCAGGGGGCAAAATCCTCCAAGTCGAATTCAGGGGCAAGTGTTAAAAAAAAAACATACACAACCCAGGGTGGAACCCAACCATCGTCAATCTCTTTTACCCAAACCCAGGGTAGAACCCGGTTAATGGTTAACTTTCTTACATAAAACCTAGGGTGAAACCCTAACCAATAACCAACCCTTTTTCATCCAAAACCAAGCCATTTGATCATTTCGACTTTAGGTGGACCCTTGGTTCTCAATGAGAAAAGTAAAAATAAAGCAAATCTCTTTTCAAGCCCTCATTAAGAGGCAAAACATCTTTTCAAGTCCTCTAAGAGGCCAAACATCTTTTCTAGCCCTCATTAAGAGGCAAAATATCTTTTCAAAGTCCTCTAAGAGGCAAAATCTCTTTTCAAGCCCTCATCAAGAGGCAAAACATCTTTTCAAGCCCTCTAAGAGGCAAACATCTTTTCAAGTCCTCTAAGAGGCAAAACATCTTTTCAAGCCCTCATTAAGAGGCAAAATCTCTTTTCAAGCCCTCATTAAGAGGCAAAACATCTTTTCAAGTCCTCTAAGAGGCAAAACATCTTTTCAAGCTCTCATTAAGAGGCAAAATCTATTTTCAAGTCCTCATTAAGAGGCAAAACCTCTCTTTTCAAGTCCTTTAAGAGGCAAAACTTCTTTTTAAGCCCTCATTAAGAGGCAAAAACATCTTTAAGTTACCAACATAAATCCATGCATTTGATCATTTCATTTTCAAAAAAAAAAAAAAAAAAAAAAAAAAAAAAAAAAAAAAACCACGGCGGGGTTTCCTCCGCTGCCCATCCTCAAAATTTGGTCTTCAGACAACCACCGACACCCATAAATCATTTTTATGGTTGCCGGTGGGGGGCAACTGTGAATACTCAAATTTTGAGACTCGAAAAGCCGGTTTTCCCGGCCGCGGTGGTGGCGGCCGCCCTTAAAGGCGGCTGCAGTCGCCTGTGAATATTCAAATTTTTTGAGGCTCAAAAGCCTATTTTTTCCGACTGCGAACAGTCCAGCCGGACTGGAGGCCTTTCGGAAAGTTCCCCGGAAGTATGCCAATATGGTACTTGAAACGTCCGGAAAATTACGAGGATCACGGAACTGGTCCCGGAATATTTTTTGGAGGTCCGGAACTACCGGAAAAGCCCCCGGAGTGAACCTGCCTGCCCCGGTGGCTCAGCCACCGGAGCCAGCCGCTGAGCCGGCGGCCCAGCCGCCGGTCAGGCCGCCGACCCGGCGGCCCAGCCGCCGAAGGACCGGCGGCTCGGCCGCCGGGAAGGTCGTCAAGTCGGCGGCCCAGCCGCCTACGGACCGGCGGCCCGGCCGCCGGGATGGCCGCCGGGCCGGCGACCCGGCCACTGAAAACAGTCCGTTTTTTTTTGCCTATAAATACAGGCCTCGGGCCTCCTTTTTTCGACACTCAGTCTGTGTTGACGGACGCTCCTTCTCCCTCTCGCTTCTTGCGAATTCTTTACTGCTTTCTTGCATTTTAGCTAGATTTTATTGCTTTCTTTGTTTTGATATTTGGTCATTAAAATTAAATTAAATTAATTAATTTCCCTTAACGAGGAGCTTAACCTGGAGTTAAGAAGTGGCCGTCGACTAAATCAGGTACACAAAACTAAACTCTGTCTTTTTTAATTTTAGCACTTCATGCATGCTTCTTTTCTACTCCTCCTAAATTCTATAACTGCATAAATGCATTCATATCATCCACTAGGCAAACAAATTGCCTCAATTAAATAAAATTAAGCTTAGATGCACGGTTAATCGATAATCGTGGTATTAAAGCCTAAAATTCGACAATACTGGCTAAAAGCCTAGTTAATCAATAACTATGGTGAAATTGCCTTTATTTCGAACAGTTTTTGGCTTAAGTCTAATTAATCAATAATTGTGACTAAAAGGCCCTAATTAAACACTTTTTTTATTATGGCAATAAATTGCCTATATTTCAATTTAATTAATCACTTTAGGCAAACAAATTACCTATAAGTGAGAATTGATCAAGTTTTTCAGCGATAAATCGCTCAAATCAAAATTTGTGCTAAAAGCCTTTAATAAATCACTTTTGGCAAACAAATTGCCTACAAGTGAGAATTAATCAGTTTTCAAGTCGCTTAAAGCAATATTTTGGCTAAAAGTCTTTAATAATCGCTTTTGGCAAACAAATTGCCTACAAGTGAGAATTAATTCTTTTTTCATAGCGACAAATCGCTTGAATCAAAGCTTTGGCAAAATGCCTTAAAACTAATCAATCTTTTGGCTTTAAAGCCTTAAATCAATTCATTTTGGCACAATTGCCTTAAATCAATCAATTCTGGGGACAATCGCCCAATCAACCTTTTGGCAACAATTGCCTAAATCAACTCTTTTCGGCTAAAAGCCTTAAATCAATTTTTGGCGTCAAACGCCCAATCAACTTTTGGCAAACAAATTGCCTAAATCAAACTTTTTGGCTAAAAGCCTCAAATCATCAATTTTGGCAATAAAATTGCCTTAATCATTTTGGCGACAATCGCCCAACAAAACACCTTTGGCACAAATGCCTTAATCATTTTGGCAACAAATCGCCTAACCAATCTTTTGGCTAAAAGCCTTAAAATCAATCATTTTGGCGACAAGCGCCTAAAATCAATCATTTTGGCAATCAAATTGCCTAAATCAATCTTTTTGGCTAAAAGCCTTAAATCAGTCAATTTTTGGCAATAAAATTGCCCAATCAACATTTTGGCAACAAATGCCTAAAACAATCAATTCTTTGGCAAAATGCCTAAACAAAAATGCATAAAGCATACACACACTCATGCATTAAGCATCCCATTCAAAGCCCTTCAAAGAAGGCCTATCGAACTACGTTGACTTTGATCTTCCATTCAAACGGAAGTACGTAGGCACGTTCGGGATTTCACCCCGAGTGGCAAGTCGAATTCATTCAAACATTTCATTTGGTCCAATTACTTCATTTTCCTTGCAAAGCAAACATTCATTCATTTTGGTTAGTTTAGCAGCATGACATAGTCTCGGGATCCATCTCGGGTTTGCATACCATGCCTTAGACATTGGGCTAATTAATCTAGTAACTAGGTTAATTAAAATTGGAGTCACTTAGGGTTTTTCCTAGTTTACCCTAAAACAATTAAACAAGGTGGCGACTCATTCATTCACGTGCATTTCTTCCTTAGTCACATGCATTCATATGCCCATGATATTTTGGGGAGGGGTTCACAGGAGGCAAACTGTTGACGCGTGTCTTTATGTCCCCGCCTAACCCGATGAGGATACGAGGACGCGGAATGAGGGATCACGATTGACCGGAAGTCTTTAAACCCAAGGATTAATTTAAACCAAATGGAGGGTGGCTGATTTATAGTAGAGTTGCATCATGTAGCTATAAGTTACGTGACGGCACTGATAGTTGCGTCACACAACTCCAATTAAGGTCACATCACCTTGAAAGCCGACAATAACGGTTTTACATTCTGTTTGGATACGTGGCAATGGTCCAGAAAGTGAGCTGCGTCACGTAGCTATCTGTGAACCCCTCCCTAAAACGTCATGGGCATATGAATGCATGTGACTAAAGGAAAAAATGCACGTGAATGTATGAGTCGCCACCTTGTTTAATTGTTTTAGGGTAAACTAGGAAAAACCCTAAGTGACTCCAATTTTAATTAACCTAGTTACTAGATTAATTAGCCCAATGTCTAAGGCATGGTCTTCGAACCCGAGGAGGATCCCGAGACTATGTCATGCTGATGAAACTAACTTAAAAATGAATGTTTTGCAAGGAAGATGAAATAATTTAGACCAATGAAAAAGATGTTTATGTGATTCGACTTGCCGCTCGGGGTTAGATCCCGAACGTGCCTACATACTTCCGTTTGAATGGAAGATCAAAGTCAACGTAGTTCGATAGGCCTCTTTTAGAGGGCTTTGAATGGGATGCTTTATGCATGAGTGTGTGTATGCTTTGTGCATTTTGTTTAGGCATTTTGCCAAAAAGGTTGAAGGATTTAGGCACTTGGTGCCAAAATGTTGATTTTGAGGCTTTTAGCCAAAAGAATTTCATTTGGGCTTATTCTTGCCAAAAGATTGATTTTTAAGGCATTGGTGCCAAAACGAAATTGTTTTAAGGCTTTTAAAGCCAAAACATTGGTTTAGGCAATTAATTTGCCAAATGATGCTAATTGGGCGATTGTCGCCAAAGTTGATTGATTTAAGGCAGTTTATTTGCCAAAAAATTGTTTGAAGGCTTTTAGCCAAAGAAATTTAATTTAAGCGATTTGTCGCTACAAAAAAGGTTAATCTTCACTTATAGGCAATTTGTTTGCCTAAAGTGATTAATTAAAGGCTTTTAGCCAAATTTTTGATTTAAGCGATTTGTCGTTTTAAAAAGATTAATTTTCACTTATAGGCAATTTGTTTGCCTAAAGTGATTAATTAAATTAAATTATAGGCAATTTATTGCCATAATAAGAAAAAGTGTTTAATTAGGGCCTTTTAGTCACAATTATTGATTAATTAGACTTAAGCCAAAACTTGTTCGAAATAAAGGCAATTTCACCATAGTTATTGATTAACTAGGCTTTTAGCCAATATTGTCGAATTTAAGCTTTAATACCACGATCATTAATTAACCGGGTATTTAGCTTAAATTTATTTAATTGAGGCAATTTATTTGCCTAGTTAATGGTATGAATGCATTTATGCAGTTATAGAATTTAAGAGGAGTAGAAAAGAAGCATGCATGAAATGCTAACATTAAAAAAGACAGAGTTTAGTTTTTGTGTACCTGATTTAGTCGACGGCCACTTCTTAACTCCAGGTTAAGCTCCTCGTTAAGGGAAATTAATTAATTTAATTTTAATGACCACTTAACAAAGAAAGAAAGCAATAAAAGCTAAATTAAAATGCAAAAAAGCAGTAAAGAATCGCAAGGAGCGAGAGGGAGAAGGAGCGTCCGTCAATACAGACTGTGTGTGGAAAACAGGAGGCCCGAGGCCTGTATTTATAGGCGCAAAACGGACTGTTTCGGGTGGCCGGGTCGCCGGCCCGGCGGCCCTCCCGGCGGCCCTTCCGGCGGTCGGGCCGCCGGGTCTCGGCGGCCCGCCCGGCGGCCGGGCCGCCGGTCCGTCGGCGACCTGCCCGGCGGCCGGGCCGCCAGGATAGGCCGCCGGGTCGGTGGCCTTTCCGCAGCCAAGCCGCCGGTCCTTCGGCGGCTGGGCCGCTGGGTCGGCGGCCTTCCCGGCGGCTGAGCCGCCGGGATGGGCCGCCGGCTGGCTCCGGTGGCTGAGCCACCGGGGCAGGCAAGTTCACTCCGGGGGCTTTTCCGGGAGTTTCGGACCTCCAAAAAATATTCCGAGACCAGTTCCGTGATCCTCGTAATTTTTCGAACGTTTCAAGTACCATATTGGCATATTTCCGGTGAACTTTCCGAAAGGCCTCCGGTCCGGCCGGACTGTTCGCAGTCCGGAAGAAAACAGGCTTTTGAGCCTCAAAATTTGAGTGTTCACAGTTGCCCCCCACCGGCAACCATAAAAATGATTTATGGGCGTCGGTGGTTGTTTGAAGACCAAATTTTGGAGGCGAAAATCAGACGCGTCCGGAAGACCCGCCTTTTAGCCTTTTCCTTATAAATAGCTTAAGAATTCATTTTTCATTCATTCCAAACTTTCAAAAAACAAAGAGCTTCTCCAATTCTCTCAACTTTCTCACCATGGCAGGCTATAGCAGTGATGAAGACTTTCTGGAGTCTCTGGGGATCTCCCTTGATGATGCCAATCTGGCGGTGGAAGCTGATACCCACGCCTCCGTGACCGGCATCTTTGCCCAGGTAAGCTCATTTCTCATTTATTTATTTGGGCCTTGGGCCAAAATGTGAATTTTTTGTTGGGCCTTAGGCCAAATTGTGATTTTTTGGGCCTTAGGCCAAAGGGGAATTTTATTGGGCCTTAGGCCAGATGTGATTTTTTTGGGCCTTAGGCCAGAATGTGATTTTTTGGGCCTTAGGCCAAACAATGAATTTTATTGGGCCTTAGGCCAAATGCGAATTTTTTGGGCCTTGGGCCAAATTGTGATTTTTTGGGCCTTGGGCCAAAATTGTAATTTTTTGGTTATTATCTTTATCAGTATGCATGCTAGGAAGGCACTAAGATATTACCCTTAGTAAGGAACCGAGGAGTAACTCTTAGGTTATTTTACCTTTTAGGATTGCCGTATTAAGTTGGATGTCGGCGAGAGTTCAATAGCTGGAATTCCGCCCGAAATTCTTGATTACAGCCACCCGGTGGGTGCAATTATCCGCCCGTCTTATCTGGGTTATCTGAGACACCTTGACATGGCTCGGAACAATCACAAGGAATTATTGGGTGCTTTGGCCGAGAGGTGGTGGGACACTACCAACACCTTCCACTTTTCTTGGGGCGAGCTGACAATGACCCCTACGGATTTTTCTGTGATTTCCGGAATCCCTTTCGGAGTTCGACCGATTGAGCTGTATGATGATTGGAGGTCTGAGATCTCCTCTGACCGAATGTTGGAGTTGATTGGGCTGGACCTGCCCCGGATTGTCGAGCCTGGCACGGTTTCTCCCGCGTTGAGCGTTTCTAGGCGCTGGTTATCCCTCCAGGCCCCTGACATCTATGCTAGATTTGGGCGGGGAGAGCTGACGGCTACTCAGGTAGCCAGATTTACCTTGCTGCTATTATTTGCTTCGACCTTCTGGTCCAACAGAAAAGAGAGATTTAACCCCTCTATCTTGAAGAGTTTGGAGAATCTGGCCCATTTAAAGGAGTATGACTGGGCCGGTGCTATTCTGAGCCGCATGTATGATGATATGTGTGCTCTGAGTCGAGGTCACTGCAAACTCAGCGGGACTTACTACTTCTGGGAGGTAATGTAAGGAACATTCTCCTTTTCCTACATTTTTCTTTTTTTTTTTTCACTGACTCTTCTTTTTTTTTTTTTTTTTTTTTTTTTTTTTTTTTTTTACATAGACTTGGGCATTCGAATACTTTCCTTACACTCGCCCCGAGCTGCTTCAGCCTGACCTTGAATTAGGGCTGGCCCCTTTGGCTTGGAGATGGTACAAATCACGTCTTCACGCTGCTCGGCGCAAGAAATCGCTGAAGGAGCTGAGAGCCTTCTTTGATACATGCTCTTTGGAACTGGTATGTGCTTTAATGATTTTAGATATGTTAAATAAAAATGATTTATTAACATAAAAATCTTGTAGGTTGAAGTGGGGCCAATGACTGCCCGTCTACAGAGCTGGATTCAGGCTGATTCTGGCTTCCAGCGGTCAGACACTTTGACTCAGCGGAGGGTGGTTCTGTCGCATCCATTCTTACGACGATATTACTTGGGCGAAAGAGTGGACATCCAAATAAGAGGCTGCCGTTCTGTCCCTTATCCCCCTCCCACTGACATGCGAGCGGGCAAACAGATGGTGCTCACTGCTACTCATACCGAGGGCATTCCATACTTGGAGTTCGTTATGGAGGGAGATTATGATGAATTCTGCCGCATTACTTTAATGCAGCCCATTGGATCTCGTCTCGATAATTTCCAGGGACCGGCTCCTTCTCAGCCGTTCGGCACTCGTTCTTCCCGAGCTTCGGGTCCCTCAACTAGGACTCCAAGGAGGAGGCCTGTGACTGATCCTACTTCTTCTACTCCGGTTGGGGGCTCTTCGCAGGCCGGGCCTAGCCGATCGGCGGGCCATTCTAGGGCTCCCCGGGCCATTCTGGAGGCTACCGGGCCGCTTCATCCGGATCTGGTTAAGCTCCGCCTACCCTACAGTATTTCCCACTTTGTACCCGACGGCCCTCCAGCTACTCGAGAAGTCTCCCTGGAGAATGTGGATCGGCTGGCTCTTCCTTCCGAGGACATTACTGAGGTAAAACCTGATACATCTCTCACAAAAAGGATTTGTAAGAGCTTTGATATTGACTCGTGTCTTTCTCTGTATAACTTTCAGGTTCCTGTCAGGTTGGTTAATCAGATGATGGAGCTGATTCTTGGATTGCAGCAAGAAGTGGCTGTGGCCTGGACTCAGATGGCCTTTGATGATCAGAGGAGGAGGAGGCCCCGCCGCTGATAGCTTCTGCTCTACATTTTTATTACTGTACTGAACTTTTGTCTGTACCTGCACTTGATATGTATCTTGTACTGAAAAAAAACTTGATTAGTATTAAAAAAAAACATGTATGCATGGTTTATTAGGTCTGAGAGGAAAAGAAAAAAAAAACAAAAAGGATTTTATTTCAGTTTCTCTTTTTTTTTTTTTTTTTTTTTTTTTTTGGTCTTTTATTATTTTTATTTATTTATCATTTTTCTTTTTAGGAAAGATAACATAAACAAAAAAAGAAAAGAACAATGAATCCCTATAACCATAGCATGCACAGCTGGACTAGGAGTCTCTCCAAAGTTGAAAAGATCAATCTGGGGAGGTACGGTCTTTCTCCTGCCATTACTCTCAGAGGTGTGGTAATTGATTGGGATTTTTTGAGGGCCTGCATTAGATTTTGGGACCCTGAGGCCCACGTTTTCCGGTTCGGGGCCATGATGGAAGAGATGTGCCCTCTTTTTGAGGAGTTTTGTGCCATTGTGGGATGTGACCCTAATGCCCCTTTGGTCAGGCATGAGATAAAAGCTGGGTATATTAGATCGTTTGAGACCCTGTTTCGATTTAGCCGGCCCCAAGCTAGAGCTATGATCGTTAATGACCAGAAAGCGATCTGCTGCCCCTGATTGATGAGTTCTCAGAGGCTCAACCAGATGACCCAGACCGGATGAGGCTGAGGATGCGGGCTTTAGTTTTCTGTTTGTTGGCTGGCTTCTTGTTTAACCGGGACCCAGGCTTCGGGGATCTGTGCCTTTGCCCCATGGTTTGGCAAATGGAAGACATGGGTTGCATCGGTGGTCTCGTACTGGTAGAGACTATTAGGAGCCTCGACAGGGCTGCTTTAGGGTTTGAGGAATGGACAGTCTCTCCCATCATTCTCCAGGTATTTCCCCTTACTACCTTTCCCATTTCCTTTTCCTTTTATTATTTCATTGTAACAGAAAGGATCCATTACTCAGGTATGGTTGAGGGACCATCTCCAAGTGGTTGCCGCTCCTACTCTTTTACCCTACAATCCTTCTCAGTATCGTACCCGGAGGATCTTGATCACACGCCCTTCTACTGATGCATGGACTTCATGGCTGATTGAGTTGGGCCCCGATGAGATATTGTGGTTCGTTCCTTGGTACAATGTTACCCGTTTCATCCAGGTCAGCTTTCGCCATTCTCGGGTTTATCTTCTGGGCCTCACCCATTGTACTTGGTACTGCGCTTTGCGCGTTTTGAGACAAATGGGGATAGATCAAACTGTTCCGGTTATGGATGACTTTTCAGCTGATTCGGCCATCACTCCAGGTGTTACCCGAGCTGTCCTTAGGGCTTGGGTAAGAGATCATCAAATGGTTAGGCCTTTGCCTAACCCTGCCAGTGTTCAGACTTCTCCTGAGTATCGGGCTTGGTTCATTACTACTGTCTGGCCAATTGAGAGACCAAGGAGGACTGCACTGCTGAGCGTACTCGAAGGTTGGGTTCAGGCTGATGCTGAGGATGAGGTTGGGACTGGTGAGGAGATTGTGTTGGCTCCTCAGACCGGCGAGGCTGGGCAGATAGGAGACTCAGAGGATGCCGCCCCGCGGAGGCGACGGGATGCCTAGACTTCTATAGGCTTTTTGGACTTTCATTGTTGTTTGACCTTTATTTGGAATTTTGGATTTTTGGAATGTATGTTTTATACTTTTGTCTTGGACTTAGCTTTATTTTGGATTCTTTCACTTTCTTGACTTTATTGCTTAAATTGAGAATGTTGTTTAGCTTTCCAAGCATTTTCCAACTTTATTTATTTAAGCTCTAATTTTTGCCTAAGCCGCCCTTTCGGGTTTTCAGCTTAGCGAGCTACCCACTTTTGCCTAAGCTGCCCTTTCGGGTTTTCAGCTTAGCGGGCCACGACTTTTGCCTAAGTCGCCCTTTCGGGTTTTCAACTTAGCGGGTTTTTTCTTATTTTCCTTTTCTCCTTTTTTTTTTTGGCAAAGAAGCATGAAATTTGTGAAATGATGATTTTTTTTTTTTTTTTTTTACTAATGCTTAGACCGCACCCAATGAGGGTTGCCTACATATCTCCGATATATAATTTCTTTTTTCCAAAGAGAATCAGGCCTAATGTAGTTCATTTACATCATGCAATGATCACACATAATATCTTTTCAACTGATCTAAATTACATGGATTTGTAAATTCCAAACCATCTAAATCAGTCAAGACGACGGCTCCGCCGGATAATATCTTCTTCAACACATAGGGCCCAGCCCAATGAGGACGGAACTTCCCACGTGGGTCTATGATTGGCTGTCTAATTTCTTTCAGAACCAAACAACCTTCTTCGAGTTTCCGATTTTTAACCTTCTTATTAAAATGCCGCGCTATCCTCCTTTGATAAACTTGAATCTGGTGGATTGCTCGCAATCGCTTTTCGTCCATACCCAAGAGTTGCATATGATAATTCTCGGCCCAATCTGCTTCGCTGATCCGGCTTTCTCGGATGATTCTTGCCGACTGAACTTCCAGCTCAATAGTCAGCACTGCTTCCATACCATACACTAAGGAATACGGGGTTGCCCCGGTGGGCGCTCTGATGGAGGTCCTGTATCCCCACAAGGCAAATGGTAACTGTTCGTGCCATGCCCTATGCTTCTGCACCGTCTTCTGCAAAATGACTTTTATGGCCTTGTTTGCAGCCTCAACGGCCCCGTTTGTTTGTGGACGGTAGGGAGAGGACTTATGATGCTGGATCTTCTTTCGCTTCAGCAAGTCTGAAAACTCATTTTGAAAATGAGATCCATTATCAGTGATAATCTCGAATGGTGTTCCATACCGACAAAGGATGTTGGTACGAACGAACTGTGCTGCCTTCTTGGCATTCAAAACCGAATAGGAGGCTGCCTCGATCCACTTTGTGAAATAATCAACAGCAACCAGGATAAATTGGTGGCCATTAGAGGCCTTCGGATGGATCTTTCCAATTACGTCTATGCCCCAAGTTGCGAAAGGCCATGGTGAGGCTATGGGATTCAGATTGACCGGAGGCTGCCTTTGCAGTTTAGCGAAGATTTGACACTCGTGGCATTTCCGTGTGTGTCTCACGCAATCTTCGTTCATAGTTGACCAGTAATAACCCAGGTTCATAATTTTCCGAGCCAGGGCCATCCCATGCATGTGTGGACCAAATTCCCCATTATGTAAGGAATCCATGATGGTTTGAGCCTCTTCTTCGTCAACGCACCTCAGGTGCAAGCCATTCCAACTTCTTTTGTACAGAATTCCCTCAGTAAGGAAATATCCAGATGCTAACTGTCTCAATGTCCGTTGATCAGTTTTAGTGGATCCCCCCGGATAGGCTTCACCCTGAAGATAATTCTGTATATCCCAGTACCAAGGCTTGTCATCCACCAAATTCATAACATGTGCTGGCTGTTTCTGTAGCCGGACTGTCAGAGGTCGAATGACTTGGTCTCCCTCTACATTAACCATGGAGGCCAAAGTAGCTAGGGCATCGGCAAACTGATTCTTGGCTCGCGGCAGGTAGTGGAACGATAACTCCTCAAACTGCTGAGCCAATTCGTCCAAACGTTGTAGGTAAGGAACCAAACGTTCTTCTTTAATCTTCCATTTCCTTAGGGCTTGGGAGACTATTAGGTTGGAATCTCCGAAAACCCTGAGGAATTTTATTTCCTTTTCAAGGGCCGCTTCTAACCCCTTGATGCAAGCTTCATATTCGGCTTCGTTGTTGGTGCAAGCGAAATCTAGTTTAACTGCAATTGGGATGTATTCTCCACAGGGAGTTTTGAATACAACTCCAACCCCATTTCCATGATAGTTCGAAGCCCCATCGAAGTACATCTCCCAGGCTTCACTTTCCAAGCTTAACAAGTCCTCATCGGGAAATTTCACCTCCGGCATTTGGTCTTCGACCGGTAATTCCGCTAATTGATCAGCTAAGGCTCCGCCCTTCACTGCCTTTCTTTGTACAAATTTCAGGTCATAGGCTGCGAGCACTGACACCCACTTAGCCATCTTACAGTCTAGAACCGGCCTCTCCATAAGGAATTTCAAGGGGTTCGATTCAGAAATAACGAGCGTAGTGTAAGATGAGAGGTAATGCTGCAGCTTTGTACATGCCCAGACCAGAGCCAAACACAGCTTCTCTATTTTATTATATTTCAATTCGTATTCTAGCATCCTCTTGCTGAGGTAATACACGGCATTTTCTACCCTTGTATCTTCTGCTTGCTGAGCTAACATTGCACCCATAGCTTCTTCTGTCACTGATAGGTACAATAGCAAAGGCTTTCCTAGCCTTGGTGGTTGTAAAACTGGTGGGGATAGCAGGTATTGCTTGACTTGATCAAAAGCTTTCTGACAATCCTCGTTCCATTTGACCGCTACTCCTTTCCTGAGTAGTTTGAAAATAGGACCACAAGTATCAGCCAACTGATTGATGAACCGACTGATGTATTGTAGCCTACCCAGAAAACCTCGCACTTCCTTCTCGGTCCGTGGTGCTGGCATTCCTAAAATGGCCTTGGCTTTCGACGGATCAATTTCTATGCCCTTGTGACTGACCAAATGCCCCAGAAACACTCCAGATGTAGCTCCAAAGAGGCACTTTGCTGGATTGAGCTTTAGGTTGTACTTTCGAAGTCTAAAGAAGAACTTCTCAAGTGCTGTTGTATGGTCTTCAGTTGTTTTTTATTTAACCACCATATCATCCACATACACTTCTACCTCTTTGTGAATCATATCGTGGAAGATGGTCGTTGCCATTCTTTGGTAAGTTGCCCCGGCATTTTTGAGCCCAAAAGGCATAACCCTGTAACAGTAAGTCCCCCATTCTGTGATGAATGCCGTCTTCTCTTTGTCTGGCGGATGCATCATTATTTGGTTATATCCGACTGCGAGATCAGTCAAGGAGACCATCTCATGTCCAGCCATTCGGTCCACCAATAGATCGATATGTGGCAGGGGAAAATCGTCCTTCGGACATGCTTTGTTCAAGTCCCGGTAATCCACACACATTCGCACCTTTCCATCCTTCTTAGGAACTGGCACTATGTTTGCTAACCAGGTCGGGTAGGCAATGGGTTCTATGAACTTGTTTTCCAATTGCTTAGCTACTTCCTCCTTGATCTTCAAGGACCACTCCGTCTTTAGCCTCCTTAGCTTTTGCTTCACTGGCTTAGCCTCTGGATATACTGGAATTTTGTGCACCACTATTGCTGGGTCAATTCCCGTGATGTCACTGGCCCTCCACATAAAACAATCAGCAAATTTCTTCAAACATTCACTGACCTGTTCCCTGTTCATGCAATCAGATGCAATGTATGTGTGTTCATTTTCTTCTTTGCCGATTATTATTTTTACTTTTTCATTTTTTTACTTCATTTATCTGATTATTTTTGCTTGGAAATGCTTGGAAAAATAAACACACGGGGTAATCAAGAATTTGCAGGCCTTTATTACATATGACGGAATCGTCTTCAAAGGTTACATCGAATTTAACATCTGGATCTTCTAGATCCGACACTGATGACTCAGAAGTGGAACTGGTTCTTGACTCGGTTTCCGACTCAGATTCAGACTCAATACAGGACTTGACAATGGACTCTGGTGCTAGGTTTGACTCGGGAAGGGGTTTATCAGCAGTGCGCTCCTCCTCGATGTACCAATTGGTAAGAGGCCCTCTGTTCGGCTTGATCAGGCTGAGCAGATCATGATTCCCGTCATTTCCTGTGATGACTGCAACCTCATCAAAGAGACTAGGCTGCATGAAGTCTTCCACTTCTAGTTCAGTTACTGTTTCGGGCTCTTCAGATAAACCTTTTAGGTCCAGGATACGGATGTCATTCATTTCTAGGAACAGTTCGAAAGGATCGATCAGTTCCTGGTCAGCCATAATAGCATTTACCCCGTGATTTGATAAGGGGTTGGTGCTAATGTTAGGCTTACTTCTTGGGATGATTGAATCGTCGTCTACCAGGTCTTGGATGCGGTTCTTAAGCGTCCAGCACGCTTCAGTCTTGTGCCCGTTACCCTGATGGTACTCACAGTATTCATCAGCTCTGTAGTTCCTTCGTAATGGGTTTGGTGGCCCGGCTTCCAAAGGCTTGATGTAGTCTGCCTTGACAGCCTCTCGGAATACCGAAAGGATTGGCATCCCGAGATCAGTATATGTCCTTCTCGATTGACTGCCATTTCTCATATTTCCCACATGTAAAGGATTCGTGTGGGTGACGCTTGCCACTTCATGGACTTTGCTAGATTGGCTATGTTTTTTATATTTTGAGGTCCCCGAGTCTTCTTTCAGCTACCCCATCTGAAGTAAATCCTCTACCTTCGTAGCAGCGGCAATGAGCGACTGGAATGTTGGTAGGTACTGGGCTTGTAATTGTTGTTGGTAAACAGGCGGTAGGCTCTTGATTATTATGTTCACCTGTTCTTGCTCAGAAGGCCGGTTGATCATTTGGGCCACCTTGGCCCTTTTCCTCGTAAGGAACGAGGGAAAGGGTTCATTGTTTTTCTGTTTGGTGGTTTCCAGTTTTTCTCTCGTTTTCTGAGCTTCCAGCTCAGAAGCAGTTTTGGAAGGCACGTCATCCAGGTTTAGGGCGGAGTTTGTTGGTTCAGCAGCAGGCCCCTGATTGGAGGTGGCAAGCCCACTTCCTCCGGCTGAAGCCCCATTTCCATTACCATTGCCCAATTCAGCTATGAGGGCAGTCCTTTGGGCAGCCAATGCCTCATTCATTCTGGCCTCCATTCTGGCCTCGAGTTGTTCAATGAGGGTTTGGATATCAGGAATCGATGCCATTGGTGCAGGTAAAGTTGTTGAAGTTGTGGGTGAAGCTGGTGTAGCTGGTGAAGCTGGTGATAGTACTGTAGGTGTGATTGGCACTTGAGTAGGCACTCGGATTGTGGGCACCTGTAAGGATAAGGGTAGTTGGATTAGGTATAGTGTTTGGTGTATCATGGGAGTGATATGAGGTAGATTGACTCTTTGTCCAACTGTGCATGATTGAAGATAAAAGGTGTTTTCTGCTCTCTTTGTGTTTACCCAAATGTTTATGATATGCCATGAATGCGCACAACAACACACCATAATCTGTTTATGATATGATTTTCATCATTGGGTGCATACAGTCCTAAAGGATAGGTTCTATAGGCTATGACACAAATAGAGAATAGGCTTATAAAGGGACCCTTGAGCCTTGAGCATGGATATACCTAACCACATGTGAAACAAAGAGTTTCGCGCGGGTCCAATGGTACGCATGCCCATAGGCCATCCCCAAAAGGATTAGGGATGGTTTGCGGCAACAGGGAGGACGCTTTGGCTGTCCGTCGACATAATCAAGGAGACCTGCCGATCAGCGCTACTTGCTATCCAGACTCAGAAATTTGAACAGAGAGAGAAGAAATTCATTTGAAATTCATTTTTTTATGTAATGGAGAAAAAGATTCTCAATCGTGCAAATAAATCAATAAATTTTAAATGTTTTAATCAAATTTGTCAATTAAGTTCAAATCTCCTCATCAAGTATGCTTAAAGAAAGAACACTTGATTCGTGCTAGGGTACCCTGCAAAACAAAGCATACTACCCTAAAGAAGGATAGGTTAGTTCATACAACAATTGTAGTCCACTTATGCAAAAAGATTGCAATACTCCCCAGTGAAGTCGCCAAGCTGTGAACCCCTCCCCAAAACGTCATGGGCATATGAATGCATGTGACTAAAGGAAAAAATGCACGTGAATGTATGAGTCGCCACCTTGTTTAATTGTTTTAGGGTAAACTAGGAAAAACCCTAAGTGACTCCAATTTTAATTAACCTAGTTACTAGATTAATTAGCCCAATGTCTAAGGCATGGTCTTCGAACCCGAGGAGGATCCCGAGACTATGTCATGCTGATGAAACTAACTTAAAAATGAATGTTTTGCAAGGAAGATGAAATAATTTAGACCAATGAAAAAGATGTTTATGTGATTCGACTTGCCGCTCGGGGTTAGATCCCGAACGTGCCTACGTACTTCCGTTTGAATGGAAGATCAAAGTCAACGTAGTTCGATAGGCCTCTTTTAGAGGGCTTTGAATGGGATGCTTTATGCATGAGTGTGTGTATGCTTTGTGCATTTTGTTTAGGCATTTTGCCAAAGGTGAAGGATAGGCCTTGGTGCAAGGATTGAAGGATTAGGCACTGAATTTGTAGGCGTTTAGCGCAAAAGAATTTCATTTGGGCTTATTCTTGCCAAAGATTGATTTTTAAGGCATTGGTGCCAAAACGAAATTGTTTTAAGGCTTTTAAAGCCAAAACATTGGTTTAGGCAATTAATTTGCCAAATGATGCTAATTGGGCGATTGTCGCCAAAGTTGATTGATTTAAGGCAGTTTATTGCCAAAAAATTGTTTGAAGGCTTTTAGCCAAAGAAATTTAATTTAAGCGATTTGTCGCTACAAAAAAGGTTAATCTTCACTTATAGGCAATTTGTTTGCCTAAAGTGATTAATTAAAGGCTTTTAGCCAATTTTTGATTTAAGCGATTGTCGTTTTAAAAAGATTAATTTTCACTTATAGGCAATTTGTTTGCCTAAAGTGATTAATTAAATTGAATTATAGGCAATTTATTGCCATAATAAGAAAAAGTGTTTAATTAGGGCCTTTTAGTCACAATTATTGATTAATTAGACTTAAGCCAAAACTTGTTCGAAATAAAGCAATTTCACCATAGTTATTGATTAACTAGGCTTTAGCCAATATTGTCGAATTTAAGCTTTAATACCACGATCATTAATTAACCGGGTATTTAGCTTAAATTTATTTAATTGAGGCAATTTATTTGCCTAGTTAATGGTATGAATGCATTTATGCAGTTATAGAATTTAAGAGGAGTAGAAAAGAAGCATGCATGAAATGCTAACATTAAAAAAGACAGAGTTTAGTTTTTTGTGTACCTGATTTAGTCGACGGCTACTTCTTAACTCCAGGGTTACGCTCCTCGTTAAGGGAAATTAATTAATTTAATTTTAATGACCACTTAACAAAGAAAGAAAGCAATAAAAGCTAAATTAAAATGCAAAAAAAGCAGTAAAGAATCGCAAGGAGCGAGAGGGAGAAGGAGCGTCCGTCAATACAGACTGTGTGTGGAAAACAGGAGGCCCGAGGCCTGTATTTATAGGCGCAAAACGGACTGTTTCGGGTGGCCGGGGTCGCCGCCCGGCGGCGGCGGGCCGCCAAGTCTCGGCGGCCGGGCCGCCGGATCGGCGGCCCTCCCGGCGGCCGGGCCGCGGGTCTCGGCGGCCGGGGCCGGCGGGCCGCCGGATCGGCGGCCCTCCCGGCGGCCGGGCCGCCGGGTCTCAGCGGTCGGGCCGCCGGGTCTCGGCGGCCCGCCCGGCGGCCGGGCCGCCGGTTCGTCGGCGGCCTGCCCGGGGCTGGGCCGCCGGGATGGGCCGCCGGCTCGGCGGCCTTCCCGCAGCCAAGCGCCGGTCTTTCGGCGGCTGGGCCGCCGGGTCGGCGGCCTTCCCGGCGGCTCAGCCGCCGGGATGGGCCGCCGGCTCGGTGGCTGGCTCCGGTGGCTGAGCCACCGGGGCAGGCAGGTTTATTCCGGGGGCTTTTCCGGGAGTTCCGGACCTCCAAAAAATATTCCGAGACCAGTTCCGAGATCCTCGTTATTTTCCGGACGTTTCAAGTACCATATTGGCATATTTCCGATGAACTTTCCGAAAGGCCTCCGGTCCGGCCGGACTGTTCGCAGTCCGGAAGAAAACAGGCTTTTGAGCCTCAAAATTTGAGTGTTCACAGTAATTAAACTGGATTAGAATAGCTAACAATACATCGGGAGAGCTTGTTAGTAACTTTAGGGTTGTTCTCCTACTTGAACAATTAAAGTTGATTAATGAACTAATAGATAAGCTGGATAGAATTAAGTGAAATCAAATTCCCTAGTATTAATCTCTGATTTCTTTTCACCTGAATTTTGTTTTGATCTCTTCTGTTTTACTTTAAATTTTATTTACCTTATAGCAATCTCTCTTATCATCGTCTAAATAATAATAGGTTAACATAATTTTGGTAATTGATAAACAATCCCTGTGGATACGATACTCTCTTACTCTATTACTTGTTGCGATTTCGTACACTTGCGAAAAACGCTGTCAAGTTTTTGGCGCCGTTGCCGGGGATTGGCGTATCAATATCAATACGAATTACCCTATTGTTAATTTAGACACTCTTTTATTTAATTTTCTTTTAAGAACTGTTCCAGGTGTTTTATGCAAAGAAGATCAAGGAAGACTGAACCTCTAATCTTTGATCCAGAAATTGAAAGAACTTTCGAAGGCTCAACGCTGCAAGAAAACACAAGAAATAAAACTCGAACAACAAGCAGACATGGCCAACGAAAAAAAACGAAAAAAACATAGTGGACCACCACTTCAACATCCGGTCCGTACCTTAAGGGATACAACACCTAATCTGAATGGGACAACCTCAAGTATTACTAGACCTAGGGTAGAAGCTAATAACTTTGAGATTAAACCCGCAATTATCCAAATGCTCTCTACCTCGATCCAATATGGGGGTTTGCCTAGTGAAGATCCTAATGCTCACATCACCAATTTTTGGAAATTTGTGACACATTCAAACAAAATGGTGTTTCTGAAGATGCAATCAAATTAAGACTTTTCCCATTCACTCTTAGGGATAAAGCTAGATCATGGTTACAATCGTGTCCCGCTGGAAGTTTTACACATGGGATGAATTAGCTCAAAAATTCTAGCTAAATTCTTTCCATCCTCAAAAACCACCAAGTTGCGCAATGAGATAATGACATTTGCTCATCATGATCAAGAGAGCTTGTATGAAGCTTGGGAAAGATTCAAGGACTTGTTAAGAAAGTGCCCACATCACAGTTTGCCCAAGTGGTTACAGGTACAAACTTTCTATAATGCATTATCTCCTAACATCAAAATTACTTAGATGCAGCTGCAGGTGGATCCTTTGAAAAGAAAGGAATTGATGAAGCATATGAGTTGATAGAGGAGATGGCAAGCAACAGCCACTACCAAAACAATACCGAAAGAAGAAGAACCGCAGGAGTCTATGAAATAGACGCCATTACAGCACTTAATGCCAAGGTAGATAACATGGTAAGGAAATTGGACATGTTAACTACTAATCCTGTGAATTCTGTTATGCAATTTGTGATAGGTGCAATGGACAACATGGAATTGGGGAATGCATCATGGACTCTTTAAATCCACAAACTTTGGAGCAAGTGAACTATGTGATGAATCAAGGAAGAAAGAATTACCCTTATTCAAATTCATATGATAACAGGTTAAGGAATCATCCTAATCTATCCTATGGTAATCCTAACAATGCCTTGAATGCACCACCAGGTTTCCACCCTCCAGAAAAGAAATCTCATGATGACCTCCTCACTGCTCTTTCCAAATCACACATGGAATTCATGAATGAAACCAGAGAACCATAAAATCCAGCAGCTGCAATAAGAATTTGGAGATTCATTAGGGCAATTTGCAAACATGATGGCATCTCGACCTCAAGGTACGTTACCTAGCAATACTGAAAAGAATCCAAAAGAACAAGTGCAGGCTATCACCTTGAGAGTGGCAAACAATTAGATGAACCACCAAGGAAAGAAAAGAAGAAAAAGAACAACCAAAGGTGCCTATCATTGACTTAGAAGAAAGAAAAGGTAAAACCCTATGTTCCCCCTGTTCCCTTTCCACAAAGATTAAAGAAAGCACAAGATGACAAGAGCTTCCTCAAGTTTCTGGATGTGTTTAAGAAGCTTCAAATCAATATTCCTTTTGCTGAAGCTCTTGCTCAAATGCCTAGCTATGCTAAATTCCTAAAAGATATCTGAGCAAGAAACGAAAAATTGATGATCAAGGAACGGTAATGTTAACGAGGAGTGCAGTGCAATTATCCAAAACAAACTGCCTCCAAAGTTAAAAGATCCAGGAAGTTTTTCTATCCCTTGTAACATTGGTAATCTTGACTTTGAAAAGGCTTTGGCAGATTTAGGTGCTAGCATTAATCTTATGTCCTATGAAGTTTTTAAGATGCTAGGTATGGGAGAGCTCAAACCAACAAGGATGTCTTTGCAATTAGCAGATCGTTCAATTAAATATCCTAGAGGGATTGTAGAAGACGTGCTTGTAAAGGTAGGTACATTCATCTTTCCTGTTGATTTTGTTATTCTTGACATTGATGAAGACAGGGAAGGATCTCTAATCCTTGGAAGACCTTTCTTGCAACTGCAAGAGCATTAATTGATGTTATGAGGGTAAGTTGACTCTAAGAGTTGGACAGGAAGAGATTGTTTTGATGTACTTAAATCTTGTAAACTTCCTATGGATATGGAGACTGTTTTAGAATTGATGTGTTGATGAATGTGTGGAAACACTTTGCATGTGAAAATAACATTAATGAATCAAGCATCTTGAATGAAAAAGAAAAGGAACACCTAAGCATGAACTGAAACAACTTCCACCTCATTTAAAACATGCATTCTTAGGTGAGAACCATTCTTTTCCTGTTATTATTTCTTCTCACTTAACGCTTGATCAAGAGGAAAGGTTGTTGCAGGTTCTACGAAGGCACAAGAAAGCATTAGGGTGGTCTATCTCGGATCTACAAGGAATAAGCCCAAGTGTGTGCATGCAAAATCTTGATGGAAGAAGACTACAAACCTTCAATCGAGCACCAAAGGCGATTGAACCCAAACATGAAGGAGGTAGTCAAGGCTGAAATCATAAACTCTAGATGCCGGTATCATTTATCCAATTTCAGACAGTAATTGGGTAAGTCCTGTCCAAGTTGTTCCAAAGAAGGGAGGTATGACTGTTATTTCTAATGAAAACAATGAATTAATCCCCACAAGAACAGTCACAGGTTGGCGTGTGTGCATAGATTATAGAAAAAAATAAAGCAACACGCAAAGACCATTTTCCCCTTCCCTTTATTGATCAAATGCTTGAAAGACTTGCAGGTTATCCTTTTTATTGTTTCTTAGATGGCTATTCAGGGTACTTCCAAATACCTATAGCCCTGAAGACCAAGAGAAAACTACATTCACTTGTCCTTATGGCACTTTTGCCTATAGGAGAATGCCTTTTGGGCTATGCAATGCCCCTGCAACCTTTCAAAGGTGCATGATGTCCATCTTTTCTGATATGGTGGAAAAATTTATTGAAATATTCATGGATGACTTTTCTGTGTTTGGTTCTTCTTCGATGCATGCCTTCATAATTTATCTTTAGTAATGCAACGATGTGAAGATACTAACCTTGTGTTAAATTGGGAAAAATGTCACTTCATGGTTAGTGAAGGTATTGTCTTAGGGCATAAAATCTCTCAAAAAGGGATTGAAGTAGACAAGGCAAAAATTGAGGTAATTGAAAAACTACCTCCTCCTAACACAGTGAAGGCATAAGAAGTTTTCTTGGGCATGCAGGGTTTTACAGGAGATTCATAAAGGATTTCTCAAAAATCACTAAACCTCTTTGCAATTATTAGTTAAAGATGTTCCTTTTGATTTTGACAAAGATGTTTAGATGCTTTAACAGGTTGAAGAAGGAGTTAATCTCAGCCCCGATCATCACTACACCAGATTGGACTTTACCCTTTGAACTCATGTGTGATGCTAGTGATCATGCTGTAGGAGCTGTTCTTGGACAAAGAAAAGACAAGAAGTTGCATGTTATTTATTATGCAAGTCGCACATTGAATGATGCGCAATTAAATTATGCAACTACGGAAAAAGAATGTTGGCTATTGTTTTTGCTTTTGACAAATTCAGGGCATATCTAATTGGAGCTAAAACAATAGTCTACACAGATCACTCGCCATCAAATACTTGCTGGAAAAGAAAGATGCAAACCGAGACTCATTCGTTGGGTTCTATTGCAAGAATTTGACCTAGAAATTCGCGACAAAAAGGGGACCGAGAACCTCGTTGCTGACCATCTTTCCAGGCTTGAATTGGGGGAAGAAGATACAAGCGAGCTACAAATCAATGAAAGCTTTCCTCATGAGCAACTTCTTCTAGTAGCAAATGCTCAAACCCCCTGGTACGCTGACATAGTTAATTATCTTGTTTGCAAAATTCCTCCTCCCAATTTTTCTTACCAACAAAGAAAAAATTTTTTCATGATATCAAATTCTACTATTGGGAGGAGCCATTTTTGTTCAAGTATTGCAGTGATCAGCTTTTCAGGAGATGTATACCGGAAACTGAATAGAAAGTGTCCTTAAATTCTGCCATTCAATGGAATGTGGAGGTCACTTTGGAGCAAAAAGACAGCTGCGCGTATACTAGAAAGTGGTTTGTATTGGCCTAATTTTTAAAGATGCTTATAACTATGTTCGTCTTTGTGATCGTTGTCAAAGGTTAGGTAACATTTCGAAGAGACATGAATGCCCTAAACAGCATCCTTGAAGTCGAAATCTTCGATGTATGGGGTCTGGACTTCATGGGACCTTTTCCACCATCATATTCAAATCAATACATTCTAGTGGCGGTGGATTATGTGTCAAAGTGGGCAGAAGCTGTTGCTCTTCCAAATAACGATGCCAAAAGTGTGATGAGCTTCATCAAGAAAAATTTTTACAAGGCATGGCACTCCTAGGGCAATAATCACGGACGGAGGTAAGCATTTTTGCAATAGATATTTAGATTCCCTTCTTGCAAAATATGGTGTCACTCATCGTGTAGGTACTCCATATCATCCTCAAACAAGTGGACAAGTAGAGGTCACTAACAGAGAAATCAAAAAGATCCTCGAAACCACTGTTGGACAATCAAGAAAGGATTGGTCCAAAAAGCTAGACGATGCTCTATGGGCCTACAGAACGGCATTCAAAACGCCTATAGGTATGTCTCCATATCGCATGGTGTATGGTAAGGCTTGTCATCTTCCTGTAGAGTTAGAACATAAGGCGTTTTGGGCCATTCAATTTCTTAACTTTAATGCCAAAGGAAGTGGACAAAAGCGATTGTTACAGCTAAACATGATGGATGAAATGCGCCTCCATGCTTATGAAAGTGCAAAATATACAAAGATCGCACTAAACAATGGCACGATAAGCGCATTATCATGAGGGATCTAAAGGTAGGCCAGCAGGTGTTGCTCTATAACTCTAGGCCGGTTATTCCTGGTAAGTTGCGCTCTAGATGGTCTGGACCATTCACAATCAAGGAAATTTCCTCATGGCGCGATTGAAATAGTGGATGGTAAGTCAAATCGAAGTTTCAAGGTAAATGCTCAACTTTGAGAAGCTATCAATGAAACTTTGAACCCATCAAGAGTACAATTGGTCTTGCTTAGCCTAAACTAGGCTAAGTGCGTCGAACTTAACGACGTTAAACAAAAGTGCTTGTGGGAGACAACCCATAATTTTCTTGCTAAATTTTCGCATTTATTTGTTTTATTTTGTTTTATTTGTCAAATTCCCAAATTTTCTCCATAAGTGTTCTTTTGTTTTAGTTAGAGTTTTTTGTAGGAAAAAGTGAAAATCCAGAGCGAGCACGCCCTGGCCGTGCACGCCCGTGCCATGGGGTGAGGAAGCACACCCAGGCGTGCCCAGCACGCCCGTGCTTTTTCAAGGGTGTGACACTTGAGAGTCAGAGAAGAGCACGCCCAGCGTGCCTCTCACGCCGTGCCATAGAAAAGGGAAAACACACTTGAAGGTCAGAGAAGCGCATGCCCAAGCCGTAGAAAAAAGGGGGAAAGGTCACTTGAGAGGCAGGGACAAGCACGCCCAGCGTGCTATAGACGCCCGTGCTCCACAGGCACTCTCAATTGAGAGGCAGAGAAGAGCACGCCCAGCCGTGCTCAGTAGCACGCCCGTGCTACTGCGACAATTTCAGCCCAAAGGTCAGAGAGAAGCACGCCCAAGGCGTGCTTGTCAGCACGCGTGCAAGGTACGTTCTTCTTTTGTTTTGCAGGTAAGAGGAGCACGCCCAGGCCGTGCTTACAGCACGGCCGTGCCACGATCAGACCCACTCATTATTGGGCCCCTATTTAAAGAGCACGCCTTCAACCCCTCTTTTCCATCTCGCACGCCCTAGCCGTCACCTCTTCTCTCTCAAATTTTCTCTTTTCTTCTCCCTTTTCTCTCAAATCAAACACTCTCCACCCAAAATTTCATATAATCAACTCCAACAATGCCTCCTAGATACAAACGCAGCAGAC